>NW_016158023.1:43778-54761 GCF_001687245.7 Rhagoletis zephyria
AATGCCGCACAACTGGAGAATTTCAAGAACGGATATAACACTTTCCTTAGGTTATTTAAAGCGGCAAATGACCACCAAACCTTAATCTTAGCAGACAAATGTGCCAATGAAAATCGTAAACGTGAATTGTTGGTGAAAATGTTGGACCAAAAAGTTTCATTAAATACATAAAAATTTTGGGCGGGACGAAGTTCGCCGGGTCTGCTAGTAATAAATAACGAAGAACAAGAAGTAGAGCTGCCAAACGAATCACGAATGTGTCGTGGAAACAAGGTAATTCACGAACTACTTATAGGGCGAATTACGAATCGTGGAAACGTCGTATTATACGCGAGAGATTTCTTTATGGCCCTACAAAATTAATTTTTTTTTGAGTTCATAGCTTGGCGCTGTATGTATTCTTTTCAAAAATAAAAAAAGGCCACAAAATTTGTAACCCTAATGTATGTATGTATGTCCATATGACTAAATACATCTGCACTTGTGCAAGGGAATGCATGTGCCAGTTGCGGTTTATTTAGTTGTCTGCTTTGTATATCTGTTGACGTTTTTGTTGGATTGCATGTTTTTCTGACGCCATCGCTGTGGGCAACGTGGGTAAAATGTCAACGAAAGTGACATGAACGCGGATTCGCGACTGTCGCACGAAATGTCACGTTGAGTCGAGCAGAGTGTCATTTCAAGTTGTACGCGCAAAAATTTCATAACTTTTTCTGAAACTGCATCGTATTTTTCCACCTTCTGCGACTCATTTGCGCATTTTACAGCAAAAATGGAGGCTGCTGTTCTTTCGATAGTGAGTTTCTTTAATGAAGCGCTGTGTGGCTCGAAAGAAAATGAAAATAGCAGCAGTAATGACACGCGAAACGGACAGTGGGTCAACGGAGAGCGCTCGGCAATTGAAGGTGGTAGGTATAAGCGCAAAATTTAACATGCAAAGCTTGTCGCCGGTTTAAACGCCCTGATGTGCCACATTACACTGTGCCAAATGCATTAGTATGTATCAGCATATATTTGTATACACTTTTATGGAGTTATTAAATAAACTTATTACTAGTTTAATTTTCAAAATAATTATTCCAATAATACACTAAGTACTTATGTTTTTCTCAAAAAATAAGGTATAGTGAGCTGATATACCGCTGATTTTCTGGAAGAACAACATAACAATTGTTTTATCATATTTTAATATCATAATTTATAATATTTTAATTTTAAAAGAGAAATTTCCTTTATTCAGAGCAACTTTACTCTTTCCCACTTGACCTAAAAGCTATCTTTATAAAATAACTGCTACTAACTATGCACATAAATAAGCAAATTAAAATTTGATAACGGCTTTATCATTTGGGATGCCTACACTATTATATTTATTATAGTTTTTTAAACTATTTCTTTTAAAGGAGAATTAATTTTTTCTTCGGAGATATGATTTGTCAAAGTTTGAATTTTTTCAAATCGTTATATCTGGGGTTCTGCTCATCGTAGAGGCTTCATCTTAACGCCGTTTTAAAGCTAAGAAAATGGGCTTAACTTTTCTATAAGATGGTCATGATTATCCTAAAGCTAAGTTAGTTATTAACGGTTGAGCTCTTTGAAGTTGAAGTCAACTAGGGATTCAAAGTTACACCATCGTAATCCTTGGTTGACAAAAATGAGCGTTTTTCAGGACCTATTTTTAAATTATTATTTTTTTTTTTATAGCGAGATGGTTTATTTTGTGAGAGTCAACAATTTTTGGTAAATTGTTCTCGAAAACTTATGATGAGATATATTTAGCAAGGTGTTAAAAATCGGTTTTTAGCAAACATTTAAATTTTATTGCGAATTCCGATAGAATATCTATTCATATTTGTATAACAAGATTTTTCTTTAACACGACAAACCCTCAAAAATAGGCTTGGAAATTTTATGACAAAAGTTAACAAAACGCAGATTTTATTGCGTATTTTGGAGGAATATCCATTCGTTAGCAACTTTATATATGCAATCAACCTCAAAAAGTTCCACTGTTAATAGCTAAGTTAGCTTTAGGACAAACGTGACCATCTTATGTAAAGAAATGTTAAGCCGAAGTCTGATGTTAATATGAAGTCTCTTCGATGAGCAGAACCCGAGATATAACGATTTAAAGAAGTACAGTGATTAGTCAGAATTACGAAAAAATCCAAATTTTGAATAGCGTATCTCCGAAGAAAAAAATAAAAAAAAAATTTCCTCGAATACGTTATTCTTATTTCATGTTTAGAACACATACAAAAATTTTAGCGAATCGAAAGTGTGACTCCAATTTGGTGTCCTTTATGAAAAAGAATGCCGTCCGTCATCTTTATGACCAGTTCACCAATTTGTAAATGTGTTCATGTGTTTGTCTTCCCTACAACCTCGCCTTCTTAGTCATAGGGTAATTAGAGGGGGGGAGAATAAATGAGAAATAACACAAGTTTGCTTTATTTCATTTCTCGTTGAGCAATAAGACCAACTTTTAAACTTAACAATTGAGTAATAAAGCAAAATAGTGCACATAGGTACTCACCCAGTTACATTTGACAAAAAGTAGTACATGAACAAGTTAAATGGACGGATTTGTATGTAAGTATACAATTTTGAAAGTGCCCAGCGTCGCGGCGGTCCGCGTTCGCGCGCATTGGTTTGCTTCTCGAAGCAGTTGAACCATCATGTGCCAGGCCCAGTAATCAGCAGGTTGTGCTGCTGAGTTGGGCGAGCGTTCCAAAAGCTGTTATTCAATCGCTGGTTTTGTATGGAAAAAGGTTTCACATGCAAATCGATTTTAACAATTTAGAATTTTGGTGAGAACAAATTAAAAACATTTGACATTTTCGAGGACAAATAATTTGAAAAAACTCTAATCCGCTTCTATACTACCTGTTCAATGTGCCTCGGTTTAATTGTATTTTTGGAATAAACAAAGTTCTTTTTCTTCTGTCAGTAAACTGTTTTTATTTTTACAAATATTTGGTATAAATAAGCAATGGGAAATAAGGCACAAAATTTGTTTTATTTCCAACCTTTGTTGGAAATAAATCAAAACTCAGATTTTGGTTTTATTTCCCATTTAAACGAGAAATAAAGCAAATTTTGCGTTATTGCCGTTTGTGTAATTTTTTTTTTTAGAAAAGCTTACAGTTTTTAAATAAATTTCTAGTTTGTACAAATTATAGTTTTTTCCAAATTTCAGATTGCAACGTATAAAAATATCTCCTTTGGTTTTTTTGGAGGTAAGTTTTAAGTTAAATAAAATGGGCGATGGCGGTGCAGCTTTCCCTCTATTGAGAACATCTTTCTATATTTGGTATTGCAAACACTAGAGACCTTTTAAAAAAATGTCTCAGATTGTAAAGTTGAGGTATTGAATGAATTGTATAAAAAATTAACCAATCCAACACAAGTCGAAAAATAATAAAGTTTTATTAAAAGCAAATGTGATTAAATGTTCCAGTTTAAAAATACTGTTTTTGTTAAGTTAGGAATTTTCAAACTAGCCATTATTTATTTTATTTAATACAAAAAAAAAAAAACAATACAAAAACTCCTTAGATTTAAAGGTTACGGGTTTTGTGTGTAAATTCAAACCGAAACAACTTTTACATATACAATATAGGGAGTAATTAAAAATTAAGCACAAAAAGTAGACAACTCGCGTCTTTGAATTCCAAATAACATCACGGCTCATGTTGCATTCTTTTAAATAAATATAAATCCACATGTTTATTAATTACATTAATTACTAATTTTTTACTTAATTTCATTTAGTTCTTCTTCAACCACACTTGTGCATAAGGGATTATTAACTTTGTTCGCATAACGGTTGTTTGTAAACAGCCTAAAGGAATCCAGATATGACCTGTGGAAGAAATGTCTAAGTTTAGTGATCGATGGCAGTAATTTCTCGACACAGAAGATATGAGTAGTCCACTTGCAAAGTGCGCTATGTGAAATTTTTTCAATTTTTAGTTTTTGGTGGATTACGTACCAGTATTTAAAGTAGTTTCATGTCCACTAACAACACAGTGCAGAATCGTTTTATATTCTGAAAAATAGCATCAAATGTTACCTCTTCTTCCAAAAGTCGCTATCATATCAATTTTCAAAACTATCCATATTCTGATGAACTTAGAAAACTGCTTTAGGTCCTATAGACTGTTAATGTTATCTTATGTCATGTTATGTTATGTTATAATTTGATAAGACTCTTATATATCAAAATTTTCAGGTAATAATAGAAAAGATTCAATTTAAATATTACTTGTTGTCGTAGTCGTTTTTTTTTCAAATTTATGGCTTTCTATTATAAAATCACATAACGCTGTTTGCAAGTGGACTACTCATATGTCCGTGGAAGTTAGGGCGAAACCTCTTCTTTAGTTGTTTAAATTTTTTACTGTGTACGCATTTTATCGGACAAGCTACTTCATTCATTACACTAAGTAGGCGCTTTAATAGCACGTGAGCTATAATTTTTCAGCCGGCTAGAGATGCACGATCGGAAAAATACAGACATACATATGTTGAACAACGTATACAATCAGACAAAAATATATATGAAGCGGACAATTAGTTAACAAAGATTTTAGCACCAAATATTCGTTTCCTTATATTATATATAGCGTTATCCCATAGAATAAAACAATTTAATTTAACTTAATTTAATTAACTTAATATAAATTTTTGTAGTGTAATTTTATATCCTGCTAAAAATTTAAATTTGTCGACATAAATTGTTTTAATATAAAATGCGTTCTTCCAATATATGTACATACGTATGTACAAAAGGTGACTGGGAGTTCATTATGCAAAAGGGAACACAAAACACTTGAATGCCTTAGAATTGAGTTACCTGCTTATGTGACTCAGTAGAAACGAGTAACTCATAAAAATGAAGGGACGAACGTTATGTTGGCTGGTGTGAGAAAGGAAGGTATGGATAATGAGAAGGTTGCTAAGACAGCTTTTGGCTGGACAATTGCGAGGCTACAAGTTTTGTAGCACATTATGGTGGTAGTTGTTGTTACTACCTCTTGTATGATCTACGGCACAAAAGTCTCAAGTGTCACTTTGACAGCGTCAAATGAACATGACGGCAGCAACAATAACAGCAACACCAACCTCTGAGTGTTTTAATCAGGCTTGGTAGGCAGTCAAGCAAGCAGACAAGTTACTATTTTGCATAGCTGCGCACACAGGTAGATTGGTAAAACCGCATATGTGACGCAAACCTACATCGAGTGTTGTTGTTGCAGGATCACAGCATTTTTCTGCATTGGAGTTTCGTCGCTGTTACGGACTGTATGACCAGGAGAAGCTCGGGTATTGTATGCGGAAACGAGGCGAGCGTCAGCTTTACAACTACAAAGTGTCCGAGAAGTATTCATAGTCGTTGAGATTTTGTGTTGCAGTTGCAACTGTGTCACCTCGTTATGTAAGTTTGTATTGCATTGTGACTATAACTGGCAATGCTTCGAAGATCCGAATACTTTTGTTACTGTTGTTGATTACATTGTTGTTGTTTCGTTTTTATACAAGCACAGTAGGCATAGTTGCAACAATAGCTCTGCACAACAATAGCAATATTAGATATGCGGTTTAACACCAAAGGCATCCTCCAGTGTATTGCTATGAACACCGGCTTTTGGTCATAAATTACAAGCGGATCACATATATCACATTGAAGTGAAGTCTGCTAATGCACATATTCAACCAGACTAACAACCCTCAAGGAAATTATAAAAACATATGTTTTGACGGGCGGCCGCTGTGGTGTAGTGGTAAGCAGTGCGCTCTTCCTTTCCGCAGGGCCTGGATTCAAGCCCTGGCCAAAGCAACATCCAAATAAATTAAAAATAAGGTTGTTTTATTAACAGCGGTCGTTTCTCGGCAGCAATAGCAAACCTCCGCCATAAAAAATACACTCTAAACAAAATTGTAGATTTCCTAGCTAAAAGGTAGGTTACTGATTTCCTACCTTATTATTCGCTAAATTACATGCTCGATTATTCACCAATTAGTTCGTTTAAATTTCGGGCTTTTTAGAGTATAATATAGCGGCTGTGGTGTGCGTAAATTTACTACGAAAGTGTGCACAAGCTACCAAATACACATCTGCTGTTTGATTTCACCCGTAAAATTGTGTAAAGCCGCTAACAAAAAGGATTTTTACACACGAAAATGTGTAAGCGAGAAAACTACATTTTCATTGTGTGAATTTACCAAAAAATTCTAAAAATAAACAAAAATATACTCGATTTATAGTCGCATCTTTAAATAGATTTTTTAGAGTGTAGCTTCTCATAAAAATACAATCGCCGTTCGGAATCGNAAAAAAGGATTTTTACACACGAAAATGTGTAAGCGAGAAAACTACATTTTCATTGTGTGAATTTACCAAAAAATTCTAAAAATAAACGAAAATATACTCGATTTATAGTCGCATCTTTAAATATATTTTTTAGAGTGTAGCTTCTCATAAAAATACAATCGCCGTTCGGAATCGGCGTAAAACTGTAGGTCCCTCCCTTTTGTTCAGAGGCCATAAAGGATGGGCTTCATTTAGCCAAGAAGAAACAGCGACTTACTATTCTTAAAATACAAAATAATTACAAGTAATTTTTTAGGAAAAAAAAACAACCGACTTCAATTCTCATATAAACATTTAAGCTTGTCGGTAATTTCTTCATGATCCAATATCGAACTTTAACCAAATTAGCATGGGACCACCTGTGCGGTAACACCTTTCCTTTAAAAAAATAATTCTTGAAATTGGTTAACGTGGTCCAAGGTTATGCGATAACATACATAAAGAAAAAAATATTCCGACGAATTGATAACCTTCTCCTTTTTTGAAGTCGGTTAAAAATGTGTTTCATTTCTGATGAGTAGGAAATTTTCCAAATTCATTCTATGGATAGCGATGAGGAAAGTTTTCCATAATTCCATGGACAGCGAGTGGGAAGGTTTCCCACCAATTCCTTCATATGGATATCCGTACGATATGTCCAAAAAGTGACGGAAACATAATTACATCGAAGACATATTTGGTCGAAATAAAAAATTTCGAAAAGATAACAAAGATCAAGAAAGTCGAAATTGGCATATCATTTGTAAAGGAATATTACTTCAAACTAAATGATGTGTTTTATTAATTTTTTTCCAATTATGATAGCATCGAATTAACATTTACAAATATTTTAGTAATTTTTAGTTTATTAATAACTATTCGTACAGATGAAAAAACAATTACTTAATTCAGTTTCAGTTTTAAGAAATATAAGGATTTAAAAACCAAATGTATGGTATATTTTTCAAAGACACTTTTCACCATACATACATACATACTTATAAGAATGTATAAATGTAATTAACTAAAATCAATGTAAACGCTAACATGGCGACGTGGAATACGCTAAATTTTCAAACCTCCATTTTAGAGTACTCGGATATTTTGAAATGATTTCTTCTCTCTTGGTAAGGAAATTAAGGCTTAGTGCCACCCCCAGAATTGATTAAATTCATTTTATTTTTAACAATGAAGTATTCGTTCTTTAAAAAACTGTGACGGGAACGAGACCATTTGCATTCATTAAAAGAGGTCAAAATATGAATAAATACCAAAGCATTTGTAAAAGCTGGTTCCCATTTTCTTTTTACATCGATTTAAGTTCGTGAATTTGGGATTCAAAAATAAACAAGTACAGTAATTGTTGTGTGTATTATGTTTTGTTTTTTTGCAATAAATCAGACTCCCTGATGAAGGCGTGAAGTACGCCGAAACGCGTAAACAAGTACACTTTTTTTGTTTTGGTTTTGCTCACAAATTTCATACCTACATACATATATGTATTTACTAGTGTTGGGAGTATCGAGTACTTTTGAGAATCGAGTACCCTGCAGAAAAAAATTTGCAATTGATAAAAACTAACCCACTTGTAGTTCGTTTTTCTGCGGGATTCCTATAAAATATATAACTTGTAGTTAGCTACAAAAAGCTATCTGAAAACTAGTTGACAGGTAATGCAGGAGTTTTCTTTAAACGCGTTTCTATTTGAATATCCTGCACTTCGCAAATACTTTTTCGAATTGAGGACAAATAAAAGGAAGATCGACATTTCATATTATCATTTTGAAGTTAACAGAATATGGAAACAAATATGAAATGTAATAAAATAAATAAAGTAAATAAAAAAATAGAAAATAAAAAATATATAAAAAGTATTTTGTTTTTCCTATTGATATTTTATTTCCAAAAGTAGTAGCAGAGGTAACCACCCTTGACTACATCTAATGCAGAGGTAAACCACCCTTGACTATTTCGCGGCCATCGCCATAGAAATATAGTTAGTTTTCATCAAAGAAAATATACAGATAATAAGTGCCTTTTAACTCCTTCCTAATCAACTTAAAGTTAGCTTACAGTTAGATACATTTCTTGCAGGGACTTTCTTCAAATATACATATTATGTTGGTAACATTTCAATGCTTAGTGTAGAAATCTCACTAGCTGGCGGGACTTTATTCAAATTAATATATTAGTCCCAACCAACTTGTTCAAATCCTTTGGTACTTTTTCGTTATATGACTAGCTCAATCAAATGCTGTTGGTCCGATTCCCATCCCCTCCAACCTTTTGAAATTTGTTGCACAGTGTTATTATTCGCCATCATCTGTACCATGCTTGCTCTGAATTCTGGATTGTTTTTACATACACAGAAATAATTTGCGCAAATTTTGCACATCATTCATTCCATTATTTCGACAATTTTTATCTCCAGTTTTCGAAATTTTTTTCCCGGCATTCTTGGCTTTACCTGTCCAACGAAAGGGAATGTCCCATGCTTCTTTGGAAACTGTACAGTGTGCATGGATGAATGTTTCCCTGTCCTAAAGGGAAATGTGTATGCATGCATACAAACATGTAGTACATGTTTATATTTGTAGATACTTATCGATTCGACACAATTATGCTTATAAGAAAATCATATCTCAAATGCGGCCACATTTGTGACGAGCAAGACGGCGTTGCGGGGGAGTTTTGTCGAATTTCTACAAACAGAATCAGTTGACGGTAGGGAAGTTAATTTTCGGCTTTTTCCAATCCCGAGATTTTCGGTATGGCGTTGTCATAATCCCGGGATTAGACCCGGGATTTTGATATTCATTACTTTTCAACAACTTGAATCGAAAAAATTGCTTCTATATTGTTTGAGAAGCTCTCCTACCATGAAAAAAATAATAATAAATGGGTTTGAAACCTACTTTTTTATTTAAAGTGGTGTTTTTATTTTTTCTCTCTGACCGCAGGATTTATTTTGAAGGAATTTGTAATTTCAAAGATATGATTAATTCCGAAAATTGTTAACAAAATTCAATGCAATGTAGAATAAAAATATATTTTGGGTAACGAATGTAGGAAATTTCTTTAGAATTTAAAAAAATAACATTTTCTGGATTCACAAGGACGAATAGGTAATTTTTAAGCTGACAAAGTTAGAAGAACGAAATTCGAGGATGTTATCGAGTTTATATAAGCTCTTAAGATATAATTTTTTCAAAAACAAATAAATGGTCGCCGCGAATAACGTTGTAAGCGACATACTTATAAGTTTTCAGGAATGGAAAAAACGTTTTTGACGACATTTGATTTAGTTTTCCATTTTTCGGTGCAGCAGTCTCCATGAAACTTGCCCATGAATTAAAACGTATGTATATCCATATATATCTTTCAAGTCAAAAAAAGATTTACAAAATTTTAATGATGGAAAAACGTTTTATATCCAAATCCTAATGGATGATAACACGTTTTTCCAGTAAGTCTAGCAATTTTGCTGGTGGCGCTTACAACTTTTTTCGACAAATGAATGTAATAAATATAACAATAAGGTTTCTTTGATTGTTCATCATAGGTAATTTTATAAAAATATTCTTCCCCACTATTTATTTGCCTCTTATTTTTCATATCATTCCAATTTTCGAAATGTACTTTACGTTTTTTACCATTATTGCACTTTTGCATTACGCTTGTTAATTCTAAATTGGCAATGGTCACCTGCACTTAAAACGTTTTTCCACTCACTACTTACTTTGGAGCGTAGGTTAATGTCCGAAAACTGTTGGAAATTGAGAAATTTCGCGACGTTATGATTCGCAAGAGTATTTTTAACTGCGAAAAAAACTAGTTTTGAGTAAATTGGCGCTTACAACGTTATTCGCGGCGACCATTCAAATATTTCAAAATTTTAAGGATAAAATTTTAAAATGACATTTTCAATGTTTACCAGCCCAGAAACTTGAATCTGTTTAAATTCTACAGAATTTCCGCATTAATTTTATACCCATAATTTTTCTCTTAGCACATTTCTCTGAATTTTTAAATCATTTTTAAATTACTCACGTCAGAGTGAAAAACTAAAAACGCAATTTTACTATATTTGGCCCATGGTTTCGCGAATATATTGATATTTATGATTAAAAATTTACTATCACGNACGACCATTCAAATATTTCGAAATTTTAAGGATAAAATTTTAAAATGACATTTTCAATGTTTACCAGCCCAGAAACTTGAATCTGTTTAAATTCTACAGAATTTCCGCATTAATTTTATACCCATAATTTTTCTCTTAGCACATTTATCTGAATTTTTAAATCATTTTTAAATTACTCACGTCAGAGTGAAAAACTAAAAACGCAATTTTACTATATTTGGCCCATGGTTTCGCGAATATATTGATATTTATGATTAAAAATTTACTATCACGCGGTGTTGTATGTGTAATGAGCTAGACATTTATAAAAAATATTAATTATTAAATAAACAAGTAAGAAAGTGTGTGTAGTAGTTATTGTCCGATTTAAAAAAATTTCGGCCATTTGGTATGGTGTACCAAGGCCAATAACTGTGCCAAGTTTGGAAGAAATTGGTGCAGCGGTTACCAAGATATACACATGTAACCATAAGTGGGCGTGGCT
>NW_016158023.1:55823-56118 GCF_001687245.7 Rhagoletis zephyria
ATACATTTGTCTGTATCTATCTCGATTCGTTTTGGCTGTTACAAACAACCGTTATGTGAACAAAATTAGTATACCCTTGTGCACAAGTGCGCTCGGACGGAAAAATTGAGATATCTCAACGAAATTTGGTATGTAGATTTCCCTTAGTCCAAGGTGGGTTGGTATTGAAAATGGTCGAAATCGGACTGTAACCACGCCTACTTCCCATATAACGGCAATTTCCAGAAATACGAAAACTGCGATATTTTAGTAACTACTGAAGATTATTCACTCAAAATTGATATTTACAATAATT
>NW_016158023.1:56128-142946 GCF_001687245.7 Rhagoletis zephyria
TTACCATCTAGCGGTAGCTTTGGGAAAGGTGAAAAACATATATTTGATACGTGCGCCGGGTATTTAACGTTCGGCTCCGCCCGAACTTAGACTTTCTTACTTGTATTAAAGAGGGTTTCCACCCGTTTAAAAAGTTAAATTCAAATTATTTAATACGATAAATGATTTATTAAAATATTGGTATTAATGAAATATGGTTTGAAAAAGCTTTTAAAAAGCTGTTCAAAAAATGAAATTAATCTTCATTTATCAATTTATTTAAGAAGGTTTTAGCTTGAAACTAATTTTGAAGAGGGTTGCCAGCTGTTTGAGAAGTCGAATTTCATTAATTTATACACAGGTTATATGAAATAATAAAATACGGGTTTCAAGATAAAGAGTGTTATAAAATATTAGATCTGAAAATTTCGTATGTATGAATATGGTTGCCACGCATTTAAAAAGACACAATGAAATTGTTTAATAAGTTGGATGAATTATTAAAAGATGGGTATCAATCGAATAGGGTTTAAAAGGGCTTTATTTCTGAAATATATTTAGGAGCGTTGCCACCTATTTAAAAATCTAGATCTTCAAAATAATTTTACTGAAATATTTATTACAATATAAGCCGAAAGAGATGTAGAAAGATTTATTTCGAAAATACTTTTGAAAAAGCCCTGTATGAAAAGTCGAAATTTTATTAACTTATACCCAAGATTTACGAAATACTAAAATATGAGTGTCAAGGTCATTAGATTTGCATCGTTCTTTCGAATTTCAAATATGAGAGGTCGAAGTAAAGACCTTGGCCTGTAGATGCGCGATAAGATTTAAAATTTTTGAAATCGGAATTTTTTTTATCGGTACAGGGTGATTTGAAATTTGATGATATTAAAAATCAACACTATACCAGATCTATCTTCACTCGGACACGGCTGCAAGGATTTAGACGAAATATGGCCTCGGATCGCTTATAACTCTGACTAATATTTGGAATAGTTTCTAGGGATTCGAATTAAATTTTAGGGCGTTTTACCGCCATGTGGGTTCACTAGTATTCAAGAATATATGAAAGAAATTAAAGTATTTTTAATTGATTATGCAAATTATTGCATTTGAATGAAATTTAAATTTGCATTGAAAATTCCGGTGTGTGTGTGTATTCGTAATTCTTCTTCTCCTAAGCGGTTTAGAACTGAAATCCATGCTCCGATCTTAACGATTTATTTGTGTTTTTTGTAGAATCACCTAGATAGGCACCAACTATAATTACTTACATATATAGGTCTGGTATGTGTCGCTGTTGTTGAGATCCCCAATCATTTTTATTTACTGTTACAAATTAAAGTAAAATAAAAAATGGTCACGAAACGTTCGATCCAGCATCTTTTAATATTTTTAACTTCTACAGCATTTTATAAGACTTACTTATTACTTTCGTCAGCATTGTTTTAAGTGCGAATTATAAAAGAAGTCGTTAGGTATTCGCGCAAAATCAAAAAAGGGGAATGAATAGTTATTCCACAAAATATTAAATTTCTGTCTTGCGAATAAAGAATCGTAAATACGATGGAATTATGCTGATGATTGAAGCTCAAAAATGAAGAAGCTTTATTGGGACGCGCCAGTCGGCACAGGCTAAACAATTACACTATGCGACAGTCAAAATCGGGATGGGATGAAACCAACGGGAAATGTTATATCGGTCAAACCCAAGTTATACGTGTCCCGGCGTTTCGCTGGGTCACGTCTAGGAATCGAGATATATATATAACTATCATATAGGGGAAATTGTCACCTTTGGTGGTCTTTTTTTGACATAACTCGAGAACCACTAGTCCGATTTTGCTCAAACAAATTTAAAAAAATAATCTAAAAAATTACAATTCCTTTAATCTGTTCATATAACGTTTTCTATATAATAAACAGTTTTGGAAAAAAAATGTAATATTTTAGAAAAAAAATATTTTTTCCTATCATTAATTTTTTTTTAAAACTGTTGATTATATAGAAAAACGTTATATGAACAGATTAAAGGAATTGTAATTTTAATTAAGGTATTAATTTTTTTAAATTTGTTTGAGCAAAATCGGACTAGTGGCTCTCGAGTTATGTCAAAAAAGACCACCAAAGGTGACAATTTCCACTATATGATAGTTATATATATATCTCGATTCCTAGACGTGACCCAGCGAAACGCCGGGACACGTATAACTTCTTTTTTACCGATATAACTTTCCCCGGTAGTTTGAACCCTTCCCGATCACTGACCCCTACCATTTGTCTCACAGTGTTATTATTTCGTTCATGCATGGAAACATACCATCACAAAGGTATTATAAAATTGCATGAGCCAATACGTTGCATTTATTGAGTGTCGGAAGACAGACAGCCCATTCAGTGCTCAAGATTTCATTACTTTTCATTATTATATGCGTTGAATTCCCAATGGCCCCTAAGGATCCTGTAAACATTTACTTGATATTGGTTAAAGCGAAATTACTTTGCATGAAAATATCCAATTCACTAAATTCCTGAATAATTTCTGAACTTCGTGTCTTGGAAATATGACTTAATTGTAAGTACATTTCGTAATGGAATAACATATGGCTAAGGAAGCGAGTGATTTAGGTACTAAAATTTGTCGATGTTGATCAAGTTAATTTCAAAATAACTACAACAATCATTGCCCGGAAAACTGATGTCTTTCAAATCGATCGACACTGACTGATGTAACCGATTACGTTTTTCAGGCATTTATATAAATTTTAATCAAAGTGCTTCTGCTTTGCTCGCATACTAAAATTATTATTTTTACAATCTTTAAAGCATTTGAATTATCCTGTCTAAAAAGAGAAGCAAAAAAAAATATACAGATATGATTTGAACAGAGCTTGTTTACTGATGCGACACTAGTTCTCAAATTTTTAATAGTAAGCTGAAAAAGCCGATGTACAAATCTCAAAAGCAATGAATCACTTGCTTATATCCAGCCATATTTCCGATGTTATTATAAGCGACAAACGGAAATTTTAAAGGAGAGTATTTGTTTAATTATCTCCTAAACAGTGCAATACTTTAGTTGCATTTAAATAGACAACAATATTACTGAATGGTAGCTTTTTAATAGGACTACAGTGAAACCTCTCCTAACGGACACCTCTATTAGACGGACATCTCCCTTGGGCGGACATTTTTTCCTATACCAAGTTTTAAGTATAAATTTCGGAATAAATTACTCTCTCTTAAGCGGACACTCTCTTGGCCGGACGCGGACAGTTATTTTGCATAAAATTGACACAAAAAACTATTGAGCGGACGCGAACCTCTTATCAACGGACATTAAGATTTCTTTTCATAACAAATCAAACAAACACCTCCGTTGAGCGGACGCGAACTCCTCATAGGCGGACTACTAAATGGAAAAAGGGGGACTTCCCGCATAAAATGTGATTGTTATGCGCACATTTACTTTGGTTTGCGCAATGGTTTAGGTTCGTTATTTGAATTATCAGAAACCCTTGGAGAATCCAATTCCAATTCTAATGAATTTATAACAATAGATATTAATAAATACATGGACCGAAAATTTAGATTTCTGGTTGGATTTTGTTACTGATAAAAACATGAAAACTATTGATGAAAAAGGTACTGACACTGAAAAAAATTAAAAATAAAACTTGCGTCAATCGACAATTTCCCAGTTTTTTATGTAATGAATCTATGGTTTTATATAGTTTATGGACTGACATGTAATATTTATTTTTATATTGTTATTACTTAATATGCACTTACGCACATAAATGAAATATGCACTTTTGAAAAATTACATGCACATTTTTGTTTGAACGATGTAATATCAATATCTTTTATTCAAATAAGAAGTAGTGACTATTCAATTAATTAAAACATTAAAAACTTCTAAAATAAGCTTCCCTTCCATTGAGCGGACACCCCTCTTGGGCGGACAATGACAATGACTGACGGTGAGTGTCCGCCCAAGGGAGGTTTCACTGTATTCATATTTTGTATTTCTTATTGCTTAGAGGTATCATGGCGCTTACGACACTTTTCGTGAACATGCTGAGGCTATTTTACAAGTCGAGCCCTAACCGCCAAAATAACGTAAGCGACATTTTTTTCAAAATTTTCTTTTTGATGCAGAAATGCATCTAGATGCTCTAGGAATATTTCTGCATCAAAAATAAAATTTTGAAAAAAGTGTCGCTTACGTCATTTTGGCGGTTAGGGCTCGAAGTATTGGCGCTTACGATAGTTTTAAAAACGGAGTGCAGATATTTTAGGGATTGTTTGAAAAAAAGTGTGCTTAAAGGGCCAAGTATTCAGTACACGGTTAAATCTGACTGTGGATTAAACTTAGTTTAAACGATCACGCTGGCTGATTTAAACTAAGATAGACAACCAAATGTTAGCCAGCAGTTAAATGTGGGCGACGTTTACGTGATCTAAGTTTAGATTCGCGCTGAACAACTCAATAAATTTTCAACTTTAGCTGTGTTCAGTGTTTAGATAGTTCAATTCTAATATTAGAGTTTTTAGTGAGAAAAATATAAAAATTTAATCCTTCACCCGAATAGATCCAGGGCTAAAATGTTCATATTAGCGAGATTGTTGCAAGTTTCGAAATTAATTTCTATATTTGACGACTTCTTATGTGTTCTAGTTATTGGAAAAAATATAAATACACTGAGGGAAAAAAATTTTAGAATTAAAAAAAAAACGTGCTAAATTTAAAAAAATACGCATATGAAAGAGCACCAACCCAACTCGTTTTAAATTTGAGAATGTACGTTATAAAATATGTCGTTGTGAAGTGCACAGATGCTTTTTCGTTAGACGAAATTATAATTAAGAAAAAAAAAAACAATTCTTATTTTATGATCTGTCTGATGGTAATTGAACGCGAGCCATCTTGGAAGCAACCAATTGTATCAAACCTTTTTGCGCACTCAGCTACAGCCATACATGTAAATGTGTTTTCAAATGTTGTGTTTGAATCTACATCACAGCGCGCGATTAGTGCATTATGTCATACCATGCATGTGTGTACGTGTGTATGTGTTGTCACCGCTGTGCATGCTTTGTATACATATACTTTCTTAATTACATATGAAAAAAGCATCCGAAGCGTGCAAAACGCCAGTCGTGCAGTGAAAAATGCTCAATTTTAATACGAGCGTATTTGAATTGAATATTTCCATTAAACGTAGTCTATGTACAATGGAAAAATTCATTTTGTTAACACTTTTCACGTGATTTAAATACGAGCATTTTTAAACGGTAATCAATTAAAATTTTTTTATTATTACAACGCGTTTTTTTTTCACAGTGTAGGAAAACATGTGTTTTTTCAGGGTTCGTATTTGCACATGCGCAGCACATTAGAGCTGGAAAACTATCGATGGCACTATCGATAATATCGATGGTTTTTGACTATCGAAAACATCAATGGTTTTGTAAGCACTATCGATAGATTTCCGTCATACATACATTATTCAGAAAGAGTAAAAGCCGGCGGTACCTGCTTCATCTTGTTAATCGGAAGGGACATTAAGCAAAGCAGGGCGAATAATTCCAGAGCGTAGATGCTGTTTGAAGCCAAAAACCGTTGATAAACTTTTGTCTCTTAACAAAAATGTGGTCATATTTCTGCAATTCTGATCTCACTTTCAATCAAAGTTGTTATATTTAATTTTTGGACTTTTTTAATCAAAACTACCGATAGTGGCGACATTTTCGAAGGTTGTGACTATCGACTATCGAAACTGGCTCTACAGCACATCCTAACATTTAACGCTCTCACACGTGTGCTGTGCATATAAAAAAATAATATAAAAAAAACTTTTTAATATACAACGCTTTTATAAATGGACCAAAAAGTAGAAAATAATATTTCTCAGTCCAATAGAATTTGTTTTGATAACTTTTGATTTTGAAATTTTAGCAAAAGTCATTATAAACAATCTATGAAATTGAAAATGAAAAACGTGGAGCGCATGCAATACAAAGCATTCGATTTAATTGACAAAAGTCAAACTACATAACGTAGACCTAAAATTTCTACAGCGAAAGTAGAACTTTGAAATCGATTTTAAGCGGTAGTTATTCATATACCCACATACATACATACATATATTACTTTTCATATCAATTCAAGTGTATTGCATGCGCCTCCACGCTTTTCATTTTCAATTTCATAGATTGTTTATAATGACTTTTGCTAAAATTTCAAAATCAAAAGTTATCAAAACAAATTCTATGGGACTGAGAAATATTATTTTCTACTTTTTAGTCCATTTATAAAAGCGTTGTATATTAAAAAGTTTTTTTTATATTATTTATTTTCTACTTTTTAGTCCTGTCTGAATAAAATTTTGCAATAGATATTAAAATAATTCAACGATATTAATAGAAAGGTGCACACACATGCATTTACATATGTATGTACATACAAACGAGCACCAATTAATTTTATTTAAAGAAATGGCGTGTCGTCTATTTCCGCTGTAGCAAACGTAGTACATAGGGCGACATCTAGATGTCATCTACCTCGCCCTATTCACTACAGCTGTCGCCCTATGCACTATGCTTTTTTATAGGAACTTTTCAAAGCTTTGCTTTGGTGTCGGACACACAACATTGAAAGTTTCTGGATCCACAACATTGAAAGTTTCTGGACGCACAACATTGCAAGTTGATAAAAGTGTTGTAAAATTGAAAACTTGCTCACATCACATGTGTGTGCCGTTTGGTAAAAAGCACCGGCACATGTCTGTACTTTATGCATATATACACTTACATGTGAGTGCTTTGTGTAGAGAAACTCATACACTTCGAATCAAGGTGAATAAATAAATATAAGGTTATAGCAGGAGTACAAAAACAAAAATTTACATGTGTTTTGTTTTTGCTTTGGCGGCATAAACTGTCAACATCTGTAATAGTGTTTGTGGAAATTCAGGCGAAACACATTCATAAAACCAGCTGATCTAGGAACACCCACCTTAAAAAAAATCGCCTTGCTTCTAGTTTTGACTCAAATCTTAACATAATTTTCTCATGTAACCTGCAACTTAAAAGCTCACTTTATATTTAATGGTTACATTACAATTTATAATTGTGTCTAAAGTAAAGCATTTTATTATCGGGTTTAAATTGGTTTACAACCAAGAAACATACATACGTCAAAACCCGTTAATAGAAATGCTTAACTTTAGACATAGCTTTATTTTCAATCCAACCTTTAAATATAAAGTGAGCTTTAAAGTTAAAGGTTACTTCAGAAAACGGCCCTTAGGTTACTAGATAAATAAATATAAGGGCAAAGTAAAGATGATAATAAAGCTGTGTATAAATAAACGATAGAGGCGAAAATATAGATATAGAAAGGGCAACGTTATGTTACTCATCTCACTTCTCCTCGCCTCATCTCCACAAGACTGACCTCATTTTAATATGGGAGTTTTAAAATGGTCAATTTAAATACTTAGTATAAGGACAAAGGTAAAGTTGAATATGTATATGAAGATGATAAAGATACTGGTAAAAATAGAGTTAAAGAAAAATGATAAACATAAAGAAAAGGATAGGTACAAATATAGAGATATAGAGAAAGGGATAGATGTAGAGATAAAGACAAAGATGTTATGTTGCTCATATTACGTTAACTCACCTCACCCAACCTCGACTCTCATCTTTACTTTTTTCAACCTTGCCTCACCTCATCTCGCCTCAACTCACATTACCTCACTTCAAATCACCTCAGATCAATCCTCAACCCACCCAAACTCACCTCAACCCCCCTCATCACCTTAAAAGCGAATTTTGCAGTTTTATAAAAAGAACCCTGAACTGCATAAACTATAGCAATTTCAAATTCAGTGGCAATTTTTCTCTACTACCTAGTTCTTTAAATAAGAATATATGTAAGCCTGCTTAAGGGTCTGTTATTTCTGATATACTTTTAAATATTATAGCCCCTTAAAAAGACAAGAGTTTCAAAAAAACCCCGCCAGACGAGACACGCTGCACTTAGCGATTGCAACTTTGATGAGTAGTAAGTTCCGAAAACTGCTATTACAATGCAGTTCTGTACTCCTGGTGTCACTTGCGACAAAACTGTAGACGCCCAAAATTATAACGTTCAAATTCTATTTATTTGTTTCTCCGTACCGGTACATATTCAATGTTCGTGATTTTTTTTTGGACGGGTTAACTATGCAGTGTTTGTAACCTATTTGCAACAAAAAAAATCGATGATTTGTCACTTACGATATAATCGCAAGTAGGGCTCGATTTGTGAATTCAAAAAGATACTGGAAACTTTATTCGTCATAGTTACATGAAAAATTCAGCAAGCTCTTCTGGTACGCAGCAAATGTTAGACTGCTTAAAATTCCTCAGCACGTGAAAATAATTACACTGTAGGGAAAATCTCAAATTTGGAAATATAACAAAAACGCCAGAATACGTAATTTGGGTCGTAGATTACGGATTCGTATATTGTTTTCCTGGATTTAATTTTCCGAGATATTTTCATTTAAAATTTGCACTGTGAATAAAAAAAATTTAGTTTTAACTGGGAAAAATGCCGCGTTTATCTCAAAAGTTTCTGTACTTTTGGTTGTCGTAGTGGATCCACTTTCCGTTTTTATTGGGACAGTTGTTTTTTATTGTGAAGAACTGCGTCTCTATGCTGATTTTCTTGAGTCGGACATGCATATTGGTGTCATAACGGCTCTAAATAATTCAGACTTTTTAAAGCTTTCTTGTGTCTCGTCGGGTTTTTGCTGCTCTTGTTAAAATCGCCTCTTCTAAAGCGCTGAAACCAGCACTAACTAATTATTGCTGCTGGAGCTGTGTTTTATGGTTTATTTAATCATTCCTATTGTTATGTAAACTTTTATAAATACATAAATAAATAAAATTTTCTCTGTCCAGTGCCAAATAATTTCCATTGAAACGAAATATGCTCTTAACATTAACGCTAGTGTTCGGTTGGACTGTGCATTATTTACCAAGTCGATTTTTGTTAACGTTACGCCGCTATTTATGATTTCTTGATGCTAATACATAGCCTTTTCTTTCTCATTAGGGGTAATCTCTGAGTCTTGCAAAGCCCTTGCACGGTGCACGGACTGCACGGGTTGCAAAGCTGTCCCATACGAAAACCGGTTTTAACCGTGCAATCCGTGCAATCTGTGCACCATGCAAGGGCTTTGCAAGACTCAGAGAATACCCCTATTAATAACAGAAATGCATTTGAAGAAATGCAAAAGTTTTTGCAAATAAATCGGAATAATGTAACATTAAGCGAAAGTCAGCAGCTAAACAGAAACAGTCAAGAAAGTAAAAAGGAAGTGGTGCTAAGGGAGAAGGTGATACATGTAAACAGAGTGAAAGAGATAGTGCAAGAGCCCTGGCACAACAACCCTTGCGGTGAATGATTAAACGGCAGTGGACGGAGGGCAGAATGCACGGTAGCATAATGGCTGCACCTGTCGCAGCCATAATGTGCATAAACGGCCATGTCAGTGCAACCATATCAGATCCTCTGCTGCCCAACAAAATTAGATGGAATTTCACACTGAGTGCACCCATATATATATACATACATACATATATATGTATATGGTATGCTATGTGCCAGAAATTTGCTACTTAACTTACCCACTGAGAGGCCCCAGAGGTCAGTCCAAGGGTTGTGACCAAAAATTCCTTTCAACCCTGCTACAATCTCAGCCAGACTCGCTCCCATCGGGCGGTGGTTAGGTTTATGTTGATTTGATTATAAATTAACACACTGACAAATGGAAAGATTGTCAAGTTAATTGTTCAATGTGTATGCAGAGCGCCAATATTCGACTTACCGCCCGAATTCTTCTTATCTGAACAAGCACCAGGGCCGGCTTTAGGGGCGGTTGCGCTAGGCTTCAATTAGAGAGGGGGGGTTGTTGAAAACAACAACATAAATATCAGATATTTACAAAACAAAGGAGATCAAGTCGAGTTCCTCGAACTAAATGCGAGAGTACCATTTGTACAATGGGGATGGCATTCCTTGAATTTGGTGAAGGGCGATGCTGCCTCTACATCCAGAACATGCATGACTCTTTTAGGTGTACTTCAACGCATCTTCTTTCCATTCTGAGCATCTACCCAGAGATGGACCATTTTCAAAAATCATGTTCAAAATCTCACCGTAAAACCATTATGCACAACTCGTTGGGAAAACAGACTGGACATGGATAAAGTCATTTAATATTAGGCGAAAGAAATTTAGGAAGCTCTAAAGGAGACTTTCTTTTCCTCTGATCTGAAATATCCGTGTGCCCAACATGAGGCCAAATGCTTGGCTGTTTAGTATAACACCCATTCTAGGTCAATCTCATGAGTAAATCAATGCAGAGAACAACCATGGGCATCGCTGCAGTCACTGAGCCTATAGAAATTTGCGTTGAATTTCTATCCACCTACAGATATATAGAGCATTTAAATTTGCGGCAAAAGGTGCTCATCTCGTAAAAGAAGAAAGAAGAAGATTTTCGATTACGACAGTCAAGACGGGTCTGCAATTTCCACACTAGAAGATCAATTTAAAATTGATTTTTTCGTTGTTCTAGTTGACACTACCTTAGCTTCTGTCAAGGAAATATTGGAGCAGTTGAAAAATCATGAAAATCTATGAGGGGTTTCTTTTTACTCATATTCGAAAGAGTCCCAAGATTCAATCGAAAATGACGCTTTTTTATTGTCAAAATGTCGTGAGTTGAACACCTGAAGAAAATTCGGACGTAAATGGATTGGAGCTTTATGAAGCGTTGAAACAATTACGACGTATTAAACCTGCATCGCTAAAACGGGNTGAGCAGTTGAAAAATCATGAAAATCTATGAGGGGTTTCTTTTTACTCATATTCGAAAGAGTCCCAAGATTCAATCGAAGATGACGCTTTTTTATTGTCAAAATGTCGTGAGTTGAACACCTGAAGAAAATTCGGACGTAAATGGATTGGAGCTTTATGAAGCGTTGAAACAATTACGACGTATTAAACCTGCATCGCTAAAACGGGCACTGGAGCTTCTTGAAGTTCTTCAAGAAAAATTCTTCGATATATTTTCTAATGCTTGGATTTCTCTTAAGGTTTTGTTGACTTTTCCAGTGGCTGTTGTCAGCAGGGAGCGAGGTTTATTGAAGTCGCAGCTCACCAAAACGTGCCTAGGATCTGCTATGTCACAATAAAGATTAAACGCTCTAGCTATCTTATCTATCGAAAACTTGATTGTTACCCAGAAGAGCTTGTGGAAAGTCATCGAAAAATTTGCTCAAGCCAAGTACACAGGTAGACTTGATGTATCTAAAGATTTTGATTATAGTAAAAATTGAAATTTTTTTATTTCGACAATTTTTGCAATTGATTAACATATAAGAAAAATAAACCGAAGCAATAAGCATTATTATCAGAGGGCGTTTCGTTCCATTTACGCCCCGGTTGGCATTGCTTCTAAAGCCGGCCCTGACCATCACGTATGTATGTACATTGGCATATATGTATGTACATGCATACATATATATGTATGCACGTATGTACCAAAGTTCTCGTACTAAAGGTGTTTTAAGAAAGAGCTATTGCTATTGTTGTTGTAATCAAAATCATTCTGTCTTCGTGTATTTTGTTTAAAATATGTAAATGTACTTCAGTTGATGTCGGTGAGTGTGCAGCTGTCATTGCACATATTGTATGTTTTAGCTAATACCAAATTTTAATTACATTTTATTAATGTTTGCATGGTATTGTGTGAACTCTACGTGTGTACAAGTGTATGTATATACCTATATGAAAATTAAGCTAAGCGGGATAGGCGGTCCTCTTTCTCCTCAGTGAGCATACAATTCACATGTACACGTATTAAACACTATCGCTACTCCACAAACAACACAAACTCGGGCAATGCAAACAACACACATTTCACTCGTATTTTACGTCGGAAGCACAAATTTATTGTTATTGAAATACAATTGCAAAATTAACTGTCAATGTGCGTTTGTATATGTTAAAGTATGCTCATGTGCAGTAAATTTATGTTTGCATGTAAGTATGTATTTATGTACATATGTATGTGCATACGTAGGTTTATATGCATGGGCACTGTGGGCATGAAGATGGCTCTGTTTGTTTGGCCGCTAGTTGAGACCGCAAATCCATATCAGCAAAGTGTTGTTGTTACTATTGTCACTATGGTTGTGTCGTTGTCGATATACATACATACATACATACATACATACCTGTGCAGCAAATAGCCCCGAAGGAATTTACGATCGAAATCGATTTTTTTAACCGACTTCAAAAAAAGTAGGAAGCTAGCAATTCGTCGGAATATTTTTTTTATGTATGTTACCGCATAACTTTGGACCACGTTAACCGATTCTTTTTGCATCGGAAAGGTGGTGTCTCAGAGTTGGTCCCGTACTAATCTGGCTTAGATCCGATCATTGGATCATGAAAAATTTAACGGTACTCATAATTTTTTTATGACATTTGAAGTCGGTTTTGTTTTTTGCTTAAAAATTACTTGTTATTTTTTATAATTCATAACAACTTGGCAGTATAGCTTAGAAATGTTAGGTTTCCTTTATCGGTATTCAAGTACACAATTTTAGTATAAATTGGTCAAAATCGAGCGAAAACCGCTCTAATGATTTTGTTTTGTTTAGTTAAGAGCTCAAGTTATTCCCTTTCGGTTAGTATATGGGAAGTATTGGCTGATATCTTGATAATTGATTTTCCATACATTTAATAATACCCTTAAAAAGCAGTAATGCTGTTGATTTTCGCTAGTGTATATATATTAGGGTGGTGAAAAAATAAACTAAAGTCGGAATTTTAATGCTCTCACTCCCTAGGAAAAAATATTCCTGTTGGTTTATTTTGTGATCAAAAAATATTTAGAGGGCGCTTAAAGTTTTTCAGGTATTTTGTATGTAGGAAAAACAAAACCCCCAAAACAACGTTAGTATTACAAAATGATTAAATAAACAATTGTATTTTATTACTTGAAGTCTTCATCAGAGAAACAGGGATAATTTTTCAGGCTCGTTTCATTTTGTTTTGTTTTAAACTGTATTAAACGATACTTTGTCTTTTACGAGCTTTTATTTAACTTGCTCTGCATGTATGTATGTATGCAAGAATTAGCGCACACAAGGGGTGGGTTTTAGGATACTCTTATATAAATTTATGAGTACCGTTAATTTCTTCATGATCCAATGATCGGATCTAAGAAAAAGGATCATATAAATCGCGTGGCTCAAAGCTATGCGGTGGCATACATAAAAAAACAAAGAAAAAAATTTTCCGACAAATTGATAACCTCACCCTCTTTTTGAAGCCGGTTAAAAATGTTAGAGTTCTGTGTTAGTTTTATGTAAATAAAGTGCATGTTATGAGACTTTTAAAAGTTTATTTATTTATTACATACTGTACATAAAACTTTCATAAATGTATTCTAAAGAGCATATTATCTGAGGAGAATTTTGAGGAGTATAAACCCCTCCCAAAATATGTTTCTGGGTGCACCCCTGTATGTAAGTATATTTGTTAAGGGAAAATCTTGGAATCAATTTTAGACCAACTTCCCGATGACCTAGAGACTTGAACCTTCACAGTTGGATCAGATCTCGACGACAATGCAAAACGAAAGATGAGTTAATCCGATAGGTAGCGCAGGAGTCCAGACATTTGAAATACCCGTAGTTATAATCCGATTTGGTTCATATTTAGAAAGTATATTAACTACATGAAAAGAAATAACTCCACTAAAAGTTTTGCCGATAGGTGGCGCACGAGTCGATATATTTTGTAATCCATTATTTATGGTCCGATTTCGTTCATATTTGGAAAGTTTGCTTTAAAAATATTTGTTTTTACTATTTACTTATTTATTTATTCTAAAAACAAAATTGTATTTTTTTATTCGATGCTTATACTTATATAAAGTCAAATTATTTCCATACACACTATTGGTTTGTGGGTTATTTTAGTATCCATTCGGAATCATTACAAAATTAGCTCTTGAGCGCATTAAGATTCGAAATTGTGTGCATTTTTGCCCTTTTCTAAAATGGGGAAAAAATGGCCTACCTATTGAGGAGTTAGATGGCTAAAATGTTCCTAAAAAATGTTCTCTGTCGTATTTTACATAAAACGGATGAACACATCGTACGTCTAAAATGTGAGAATCATATGGTTACCTACGTCGACTTCCCATAAGAATGTGCAAAAGAGGGTGGCACTTTGTCCGCCTCCTCTCTAAAATAAAACTCTGACGTAAATTTTCAAATGCCGATGTACATATAGTATCTTTGGTCCCCTCTACCAGAATCCGATGTCAGAACTTTGTTATTGTTTGTGTTGTACTGTGTTATGGACTTCAATAAATTTGATTGTTGACGTATTGACTACCTGGTACATTCTTTTGATATGACAATATTATTTCACTCTTTTAGTTCAATTTTGGCGGGCAGAGGTGAGCATCTTAAGCTCAAATTATTTTAATTAAAACGGGGGTGGGCAACGAAAATGACCACACTTCCAAAATAATAACAACCGTAATGTGCATACATGTATGGTACATACATATTTATGCTACCCCTGCCTTCTTTCCACCAACAAATTTAAAATCCACCAGCAGCCAAGAGTCAGCAGCCAGCCGGCGCTTAAATTATGTGCTGCATTGGCGTCAAAAAAGGGAGGCTTTTACTTTATGCGCCGCAAAAATATTTTATTCTTCGATTGCGAATGCCGCATTACGTCAACTACATATGCGCCACACTTAACCCTCCGTGTTTGGTTTGATGACAGCCACAAATGTGCATAAATACGCACGGGTATGTGCGAACCTACATACATACAGAAATATGTCTCCATATATGTGTGAGTTTGTATGGGTGTGATTTTGCATTTTCGCCCCATTTATATGCAAATAAATCACCGCAACGCATCGCATTGCCGCGCCTGCTGCACCCGCCTACCGGTCATAGCACCAGCCTGATATCGCACTGACATGAAGGTATGCATGCATATACATATATTTATATACGTACATGTGTATGAATGCATGCATGTACATATGGTGTATATACATATGCATGCGTGGTTCTTTCCCTCTAGGAAAATGGGGAATGCTTCCACTTGGAAGTAAAACGGACTCGTTCCTTATCACCACTCGCGGAAACTCCGAAGGGGCGCACCCGGGAAAATAATTTGTAGGGAGGAAAGTTTCACACCTAAAGATATATCAACAAAAAATTGTGAAAATTCCCCCACATTTTATGCATTAAATATATTTATGCAATTATTTGTCCTAACTAAGGGTTTACATTTTTTATATTGTGTTTGCATTGTACTTAATATAACTCAAGCAGGTCAAAAGAGCTTAAGACCAGCGAGTACATCCTACTGGATCGTACGAGCGAGCATAGGGTTCAACCGCCTCCCGGCGAAATACTTTACGCTGATCCCCAGGCGATCGGCGCTTGGCCAATAACAAGTTTAGTTCGATGCATCCTCATCGCTGAAAAGCAATAAAAAAGTTTTTAAAAAAGAATGTTAATAAAACTTAATAAATTAATTACAAGAAATTTTTACAGGTTTGTGTTTCCTTTGCTCGATTTTTCAGCAAGTTTGTAAATAATTCTTCCTACTGTAGGAGTAAGTTCCCCTCTACTATCAAGATTTTTTTGGGGTGAACTCCGAAAGCAGCCCTTGGTTGCGCAATGATTTACACTGTTCCCTTCTCACTTTAAATAGAAAGCGGGAAAAAAGCTTTGGGTGACAGCCGCTTTTACTGAGTGGTTAGAGGGGCATATTACCACCGCGAGGGAATACTTCCTCCCAATGGCATCGTGTATTAAAAAAAAAAACTAGATTGTTCAACAAAGGCTATCTGCACACTTTTCGTTCAATCATAGTTGCGTTATCGTCTCGCCCTGAAATTTTGAGCCGAGCACATGCAGTTCAAAGGAGATCTGCACACTTGTCGTCATCGGCTAGTTATCGGCAAATCGTAGAAGATGCAGAAACGGATAAGTACGGCACTGTCGTTTGCTGAACGTTTTGCACGAATTGTTTGTTTACATTTTATGGAAAAAAATTTGTGAAAAAGTTAATATTTGCATTAATATTGCAAAAAAATTAGTAGTTTTTGCATAAAATCTGTGGATATTATTAAGAAGTGGATTATTGCATTAAAATTCATTAAATGTGAGCGTTTTAACTATAAAATATGACGAAATTGTAAAAAGTCTCTGTGTGCATGCTCAAAACACATTTCAGGAAAAGAAAAGAAGAGATATTACTGAAAAATGATATCAAGAATTGTGGCAGCACTATTAACCAGAAAGACAGAAAATACCTGCACCAAGTGACGCCAATTGAACTGAAATATCACGACCGAGTGTGCGAAAGTGTAGTCGTCATGTTATCCTTGCATCATGATTGTGATGATGAAGCAACTATGATTGGACGACCAATGTGCAGAAAGCCAAAGAGGGATGTTTCTTTCATTCTGGGGAATATTTTCGTCATGCATGGCGGAATGCTCGCATTTCCTAAAGGGTTACTTATTCGCTTCTGAGTGTACATATGTGTTCGAACGTGTGTGTGCTTTTTATCTCCGCACACTATTTGTCATTGCTTTAAGTTCGGTTTTCCTCTGCCGCTGTTATAGCTTTTTTTTCAATTGTTTTATACCACTCGGCTTTTGTTTTTGTTTTGAGTTCCGCTTTTTTGTTTTAGTTTATTTCGCATGCCATATTGCTACGCGATATTTTAAAATGAAAATCCCGCCACGTCTCATACGCACATACATGAGTTATCTGTCCCCGAGCATAAAAGTGTGCGCCTTACGTATATTTGTATGCATATGTAAGTATTTATGCACATATGTATGTACCTATGTACATTAATAGATACTCCGAGTGTTCATACATATGCACATACATACATACATATACATACATAGTTATGTGTGAACAGCACAGATAGATTCAGTCTATGCCAAAATGCACAATTTTCACATTCGACTAAATTTACAACACAGGGATTCGAAATGCATAAATTCAGCAATGAAACGCCAATAAATAAATTAAATGAATGGCTACCGGGCAAAGCGGGTGGTTGAATGCTAAAACAGGAACGGTTGATGGAAATGCATGCAAACAAACACGTAGATACATATGTGTGTATAAAAGTATGTACGTATGTATGTATGTAGGTATTAAGGTACAAACCATTCCATTCGCATTTCTTTGTATTTAAGCAAATATTTTTAAATTTATTGTTAAATATTTTAATATTTAAAACTTTATGCATGCCTTAGAAAAATATAGATTATTAAATCATAATGCATATGAAATGTGTTCGTTTTTTTATGTCGAAAATTTATAAAAGTATATAGGTAAATATACATAATCACAATAATATTAATTGAGAGAGTGCAATATTAATAGAGGGAGTGGTTCTGACAAAATATTTTTTTTTTCACTTTTATTTCAACAAAGATTGATTAAAAGAAAAATTCTGATAAAAAATAAAATATTTCACACAAACAGGGTTGAAATTTCTGCCCGTATTTTGTTTGTAAGTCAAATATTAGTGGCCTTGTGCTACTATGATAGCACGTCCGAGAAATCATAGTCAACTTATGTTAAGTAGTCGAAAAAATTAAAGCCGCACCAAATGTTGACAAGTTTTAAAATATTATTGTTGTTATTTAATTTTGGTTGTTTTTTTATAGTTCATTCTTTAACAACATCCGTATAAAAACAATTGGGTATTTACCGAAATATGGGTCAAATCGTATCCCAATTGTGTGAATACCCAAAAACTTTTATTTATACCAATCACGAAAAATAATTTGTTGAAATTTTTCAATAGAAGATTGCTGTATTGTACCAATCATTTGACTACAAAAAAAATTATCCCAATTTTGGTATTTTGTACCAATAGCCCAATAAAAAAATGCACAAATCTGTTCAAATGTACCAATCGAGGGAAACTGCCTTAAAAATGTATGCAATTAAAAAAAATAAATTCAACAAATTTTTGTAATAATTTAGAGTTTTTAATTAGATTCTAAGTATGCAGTTTTGTAGCCCATTGAATTCTAGTAGAATATAGTACAAGTTTCAAATGGCTAAAAAAAAAGCCATTTTTAAAAAAGCTCGAAATTTGTACGAAAGTCTTTTGAATGTTTTTAATATTGCACAAGTTCCAATGGTTTTGTTAAAGAATGAACTAACTATATTTTTATAAAAGAATAACCAAAATTAAATAACCACAAAAATAATACATTAAAACTTGGCTAAAAGTGGTTCGGCTATAATTTTTTTACCACTATATATATGTTTTTTTATTTATTTAATTGGACATGCATATTGTTTGCTTTTTTTGCCTTTTCTCAAATGATAATTTTTCCTTTTTTCAAGCTTAAAATTCTAACCCCGGTTCTTAACATCTTTTTATCGGAGACGCTACATTGCGGTAGGGAGGGCAGGAACATATCTCTCTTTAAGATCCGCGAATCTGCTCCGATTTATGCTGTTTTCTCCACTAGTATTTTGTGTTAGTTCCCACAAAAAAAAAAAAAACGCATACATACAATAAATATCGTATCAAAATATTTCACTACTTTCTACCAAAAATACAAAGAGGTCGATATAATATTTAATTGGCAAATATGAAGTCGAAATCGTGGCGATTCCAGCGAAAAGTCTACCCCGAAAAAAAAAGAATTATGTCCTATTTCTAACTTATTTATAGGCCGATTTTGCTGCTATTTATAATCAAATAAAGCACCTCTTTGAGGTAAAATTTTCGAGTGACGAAAGCTGAACTAGAAACACAAAATTTATGATATCAATTTCGTGACGAAAATTATCAAATTTTTTTTAACTGCTTTGGAAACTGACGCAAAATAGTATTATTCATACGAATCGTTACTAAAGTTCTAATTTTTTGTGTTATGTTTCTAAGAGTAGACAGAACTTCGCAACGGTCCGAATAAATAATACTATTTTCCGTCAGTTTCCAAAGCAGTTAAAAAAATGCGTATAATTTTCGTCACGAAATTGAGATCATAAATTTCGTGTTTCTAGTTCAGCTTTCGTCACTCGAAAATTTTACCTCAAAGAGTTGTTTTATTTGATATCAATTGTTTTGTGATAGCAAATTTAATCCAAACAAAAATCTAAATGTTTTATTTTTCCCAAATAAATGGCTAAAAACTCTATCTAAATCTAAATGATGTATTCAAATATTTAACACTGAATTCAATTCCATTGAAACATATAAGTCTTTTAAGAAGTTTTACTTCTATCGCGAGTACGGTGCTGCACTCGCCTTTTTTACTGACGCGTTTTTGCTCAGTGGCAATCTATACATAATTAGTAGCGACAAATCAAGTGAAATAAATGCATTCATACATAAGTACATATGTATGTTCGTACAAATGTAGGTGATAATGTAAGCGCCTTCCCAGGTTGGTTAAGTGCGGGTATAGTTGCATACTGTGTACATCAAATATCCCGCCCACGATATCATTGCATTCACACTGAATGTGTACATACATGTAAACTTACGTATGTACAAGAAAACAAAGAAACCAGCAAAAGTAAAAATAATTCTTATTTATTTAATTATGTATCGCGTACAGGGAAGCCAACTGGCGGGATTTGCAGGGAACTTCAGTTTAGGTGGCATTGGGGAACGGGGAATTTTTGTGGGAATTTGGATATTTTACGTTTATAACTAAAAGTAATCAAATTAGACGAATATGTTAACTTTTAACCATTTTTCGCTATTTGGAGCGACATTTTTTCAATTTGAATCGTGATATCTCCACAACAAGAGCTTTCCCAGATATAACCTATATACCACATGAAAGCTAAGGTTTTGGGCTAGACTTGAGAAAACTTGGAATAAAATCTACTAACCAGTTTTTGAGAAAATTCCCGAAATCTATATTTTCAGCTGCCCGATTTTTAGTTTTTAGGCGATAACGTTATGATATATTTATATTTAATGAACGCAAAAAACAGCGTTAGATAGCTTATTTTAAGGCCCTTCTACTGATGTCAACATGAATGGTATGGAATGAGTAGTGCGGCCTCAGTGGTAGTTTAAAAAACTGCCTTTTTTTCGAATTTCAGGCACCAGCCACGCCCACAAAGGCATACGAGTGGAAACCTCCTGGAACAAAACCTTCCTAGTTTTTTGGTACTTTAATTCCTGAAAGTTTGAAAAAAATTAAATGAAGGTACGTACAGACGCCACATATATACCAAAGCATATCGTAGTGGAGACACGAACCAAAACACCTTTACCTCTATATCTTTCCAACAAGTACGCTGAACTCAATATATAAGATACTGTTTGAAAGGTGTTGGCCTATAGAATAACACTAAATATGTCGGGTGTACCCTCATACCCCCTTAAATCGGCAAAAGCAAAAAAACGTTTTTTGATTCGCAACACTTTACCCTAATTTTTAAGAATTCGGATAATCGTTTATGAAACTTGGATGCATTTTCTGGACACACTCACAAGACCTTTCCAACGATACCTAAAACATGTCGATTGGACGTCTGGATAAAAACTTCCAAATATCCTGTATACATATATAAGAGAGTCATTTCAGCATGCTACTGTGGCTGCTTTCATCACTCGCGCGCACTGCCGTGGGCTGTGATATACACTGGTTATGTAAGCAGAAAATTTGTTTCCAAATATGGTCTCGTTAGTTGGCGCCAGAGGCGAGATATTTTTCAAAACCGTATTTTTGCTCTGATTTATTTCATATTTGGCATGCTTAGTTAAAATGTAATAAGACATAAATTTGTAAAAAATGGAGCCACTGGTGGCGCTGATGTCAAAATAAAAAGTACGCTCGACATAAATTGCATGTTTTCTTCCCGTTAAAAATTCTCTCAAGAACAATATTAACAAAACTTTTTCAATGGTTTTTAAGTTACGTAATACCAGGTAACGTCACGTCAGATAATTGAACTGATTAAACATACTGCAGAAAAGATTTCTACATTTAAAAACTTGGAAGATTAACCTTAAATATTTGCAATATTACTACAAAAACTTGTATACAAATAGTCTTGGCAATTCGCAAAGTTTTGCGATTTTGTAACCCAAGTCAAAATCCACTTCTGTTTCTCGTAACGTCACGCCCACGTATTTTTACTAATATCTTTAAATTACACCTACCAATAAGTAGTTGTAATTTTTTTACTGAATAAGGGGACATTTAACTGCTATGCAAATCTAGAAAAACCTTTTTAAAACATTGACTTTTTCAATATATGTACGCATTTGTATGTACATTAGGGTGGTCCAAAAACAGTAAAGTCGGAATTGTANCTCGTAACGTCACGCCCACGTATTTTTACTAATATCTTTAAATTACACCTACCAATAAGTATTTGTAATTTTTTTACTGAATAAGGGGACATTTAACTGCTATGCAAATCTAGAAAAACCTTTTTAAAACATTGACTTTTTCAATATATGTACGCATTTGTATGTACATTAGGGTGGTCCAAAAACAGTAAAGTCGGAATTGTAATGCTCTCACCTCCTAGGATCGTTCTATATCGAAAAAAAGTATACCCCTTTTTTATTTTTAAATCAAAAAATATTTAGAGGTCGCTCAAAGCGCTCAAAGTTTTCCATGTATTTTTATAAGGGAAAAATAAAATTTTTCGTAGAAATGGTATAGAATTCTTGAAAATCAATATTTTTCGATCGGAAAACTTTTGTTCTGCCCAGAAGACTGTCAACAATAATACCCAATTGTTTATTTAACCATTTTTGAAAACTAACGATTTTTATTGGTTGCCCCATTACATTTTTCGAGGTTTTTATGGGTTTTTGGCGGACCTATAAATCATAGTTGCGATGAAAAAATGGTTAAATAAACAAATGGGTATTATTACTAGGAATCTACTGCAGATAAACAGAGTTTTCTGGTAGAAAAATAATGATTTTTTACTATTCTATACCATTTCTACGAAAAGTAGTGGAAAACTTTGGGCGCTTTGAGCGACCTCTAAATATTTTTTATTTCAAAATAAAAAAATAAAGGTATATTTTTTTCGGGATAGAACAATCCTAAGGGGTGAGAGCATAAAAATTCCGACTTTATTTATTCACATGCGTTTTTGGACCACCCTAATGTACATACATACCAGGGAAGCCAACTCGTGGGGATTTCGCCGATTTGCGGGGGGTTTGAGTTTGCTTGGGGAATCGGGGAATGGACCGTTTTTTGTGGGGAATTTCAGTTTAGGTGCAGAATCGGGAGATGAACTGCTTTTTGTGAGGAATCAAGTTTAGCTAATTTATTCTTTTTTGCTTCACTAGTTTCATAATGAGGTAAAAATAGTCGCATTGCAACTAAACGTACTGATTATACAATCCTGCAAATTATGCAAATTACCGTTGATTTAGAATTTTCTTTGTCGCATTTGAGTTCATATAACAAATAAACACAATTTTATTTAACTAAAATTGTTAGCCACTTGAAACTTGCAATTATTAGAATTGTGTAGGCTAAAAACCTGCATACTCAAAATCTTTCTGGAAAATCTAATTACAAAGCTCGAAATTTTTACGAAAGTTTGTAGAATTTTTTGTTAATATTACACAAAGTTTGAAACTTGGTTTTATATGTTTTTTGTTAAAGAATGAACTTTATTTTTATACAAAAACATATCAAATTAATAACAAAAAATAATAATAATGATTGCGAAAACTTGTCAAAATTTGACGCGACTAAAATTTTTTCGACCACTGTATTTGTGCAAGTATTACCCATATGTACACTTTTTTCTTTATTTATTAACTAACTTTATAAAAGTTTGGTTTGGTCTATGAACACATACATAGCTGAATTACATTAAAAAGAAAATAAACAGGCAGACCAGCAATATATCAAAATACACACAATTTTTTTTTGTAAATAAGGAGATATCCAAGGGGAATTATCAAAAATGAGTTGGCTACCATGATACATACATAAATATTTATCAAAAGCCGTAGAGTTTACTTTTTTGCTTTTTGCAAAAAAACTGTACATAAATGAATATATGCTCAAGACTTGTCGAAAAATATGTGTACATACATACATACATATGAAGGTGGTAGGAGGAAGGTGTCAATTTTTAAGGACTTACTCTAAGGCCCCTCGAGGTGGAGGGGGAAAGGGATAAATCCCCCAGGCCCGGTCTTTTTAAGGTGCCCGAAATAGCAGAGCCATAACTTGTTTTTAAATGTTTTACAATGTAATTGCTCCTTAATTATAGGTTTTTAAGTATTATAAACATATTCCGATTCGTGCTTATTATTTCTTGACCCTATAAATTAAAGAAAATTACATTTACTTTTAAATTAATACAATTTATGTATAGGGACCCGTGAGTTTTTAGTCCAGGGCCCGAGTTTTCTCTCGACGGTTGTGCTAACTCTGTATAAATTGGCGAATACTCAATCTTCAGCAACAGCCCACCAGAAGCAATCTACAGTCCTGCGAGGCTTGTACTCCTACAATATATTTATGTATGTATTCATAAGTTTCGCTTGCTGCCGCTCCGCTTATATCGACAATTTGCAACAATTGCAATGTTTACACTTACAACTTCCGTTTTTGAACAAAAGCAAAACCACTCCATATCAGGAGGCCAACTGACGCGAAAAACGAGCCACAGAATCACTTAAGTGTGTAATTGTGTATTTATTTGTCTCATTTGACAAACGATGAACAACGGCAATCAGTTGCTGCGCGTCAGAACAGACAGGCGCAACAACCGCTATTTAAATATTTACATACATATATGTATATATACCCAGTGGCAAAATTAGTAATGCATTCCATGGGTGATAAATAATCGAATGTACTTCTTATGAGTTTTACATACAATTACTGTTTAATATGTAATCAGCATTATAATTTATTCAAAAAGCCCCAACAATTCCATATTAAATCACATTCATTTCTCGATACTAGGTAATGCAAAATTGGATGTCCCACTTTTCTTAGGACATCGCCCTGGGGAGAAAAATGCATTTTCGAATGTGAAAAAGGTTCTTTACTGGATATTTTTTCGATTACTAGATATACATTACATTTTCCCACTGGGGCGGTATACTGCTTGCTGTCCATATTGATAATAGCTTTGTTTATTTACTTTTCTAGCAGATACATATCAGGAAATTAAGAAATAATAAAGAAACGCAAACTAACAAGTAAACAGCTGATCGATGACAATTGAAAATATTTGGCGCGATTTTTTAATAGCTTTTTATATTTCAAAAATATTCAAAATACATATATTTTGCAACACTTCATCAATATTAACTGATTCCCTCATTTTTATTAAAAAAGAAATACCAACAATATGCAGATAGAAACAACGTTGTTTAACCTCGGTTGCTTTCGTTTCAACAACTGTTTATTCATTCTGACAGCTGCTAGTTTCTGCTAGGCAAAAAAAGTAGCGCGTAAGAACGAGGAATAGCTGCTGGGTTAAGAAACGCTTCCCAGCAGACTCTAGTGATAATTTGTGATAAGTATCTGTAGAGAAACAAATTGATTGAATTATGTGCACTAAAATGGATGTAGCTACATAGATATACGTACATATGTGCATATAAAATTCATTGCAATAATAAACTGAGCACTTTTAACCATATAGCTATGCGAGGAGTCTTTTTTTGGCATATAACTACGGTGACCATCCGTCCCGTTTTTTTTTCAGGTCCGTACTATTGATCAAAGGTCTGCCCTGCGTAGTTTTTCAAGGCAGAAAAACCTGAAAATGTACTGATTTTTACCAAGTGTCCTCATTCCGCATTTTATTCGTTATTTTAAAATGATCGGTGAGAGCCCTTTATCTATCAAAATATAAGCAGTGTCGATAACTGATTGATATGAGAGTGAGGCTGATTTTGAAACTTCAACCAGTCAGTGCATTCTAAATTTTCCGCGGACAATGGCTGGATGTGTTTGTTACTTTTCGGAGCTTTTCTTCAATATGTCATGAAAAAAATCTCCCAATCAACGTAAGCGACTTACAGTTCGAAAGGTACCTTTTACAAAAATATATACATAATTTGTGCCGATTTCAATGAAAATTATTAGTGCTACAAGCGAAGAAAGTCGAAAAAGCTAAGATTTTCAATCAGTACACAGTTTTACTTGATTCCGTTTTCATTATTTTTAAAATTCGATGCATAGCAGATATGCCATTACTAGGGAAGACAAAAATATGCACAAATAACTTAATTATATGATCATTAAAATTACTCCAATATATTAAAAATATACTTGGTATATGTCCCAAAAATGCATATACCGAAAATGTTTTCCATTATCGCATAAAAAGTTTTTGTTCATATATATATGTACTGAAAATGAACGCTCTACGTCACAAGACTTTGTTGGACAGTATTTAAAAGATGACAATTCTCCAGGTGAAAATATTGCAATATTTTATTGAAGTGTTGCTTCACACAAAATATTTTTGTTGCTGATATTGAGCAATTGTAATAGATGCAGAATAAAACTCCCTGCTCAGTTCGCAACACANAAAAAAAAGTAGCGCGTAAGAACGAGGAATAGCTGCTGGGTTAAGAAACGCTTCCCAGCAGACTCTAGTGATAATTTGTGATAAGTGTCTGTAGAGAAACAAATTGATTGAATTATGTGCACTAAAATGGATGTAGCTACATAGATATACGTACATATGTGCATATAAAATTCATTGCAATAATAAACTGAGCACTTTTAACCATATAGCTATGCGAGGAGTCTTTTTTTGGCATATAACTACGGTGACCATCCGTCCCGTTTTTTTTTCAGGTCCGTACTATTGATCAAAGGTCTGCCCTGCGTAGTTTTTCAAGGCAGAAAAACCTGAAAATGTACTGATTTTTACCAAGTGTCCTCATTCCGCATTTTATTCGTTATTTTAAAATGATCGGTGAGAGCCCTTTATCTATCAAAATATAAGCAGTGTCGATAACTGATTGATATGAGAGTGAGGCTGATTTTGAAACTTCAACCAGTCAGTGCATTCTAAATTTTCCGCGGACAATGGCTGGATGTGTTTGTTACTTTTCGGAGCTTTTCTTCAATATGTCATGAAAAAAATCTCCCAATCAACGTAAGCGACTTACAGTTCGAAAGGTACCTTTTACAAAAATATATACATAATTTGTGCCGATTTCAATGAAAGTTATTAGTGCTACAAGCGAAGAAAGTCGAAAAAGCTAAGATTTTCAATCAGTACACAGTTTTACTTGATTCTGTTTTCATTATTTTTAAAATTCGATGCATAGCAGATATGCCATTACTAGGGAAGACAAAAATATGCACAAATAACTTAATTATATGATCATTAAAATTACTCCAATATATTAAAAATATACTTGGTATATGTCCCAAAAATGCATATACCGAAAATGTTTTCCATTATCGCATAAAAAGTTTTTGTTCATATATATATGTACTGAAAATGAACGCTCTACGTCACAAGACTTTGTTGGACAGTATTTAAAAGATGACAATTCTCCAGGTGAAAATATTGCAATATTTTATTGAAGTGTTGCTTCACACAAAATATTTTTGTTGCTGATATTGAGCAATTGTAATAGATGCAGAATAAAACTCCCTGCTCAGTTCGCAACACATCTGGAAACTGTTAAACAGCTTTCCCTAAAAACGAAAAATTTTGATTGAATTTTTCAACCACCAAAACCGGTTTAGCGCGAAACTTTGCTATTGGAAAACAACAGTCGAAATATTTTTACGAGTGTATTAAAATTGTTTACTAGAAAATAACGGGACTTTCCGTTGTTTCTCAGCTTTTTTCGTTTGCCAATTAAACAAACCTCCGCAAAGGTATTGTCAGGTGGCATTATGCGAAAATTAAGTATCTTATTACAAAAATAATCATATTTATTCATTTTAATGCATTTTCCCCAAAGTATGCATTTTGTGTCATAATATGCATTTTNCAATAGATGCAGAATAAAACTCCCTGCTCAGTTCGCAACACATCTGGAAACTGTTAAACAGCTTTCGCTAAAAACGAAAAATTTTGATTGAATTTTTCAACCACCAAAACCGGTTTAGCGCGAAACTTTGCTATTGGAAAACAACAGTCGAAATATTTTTACGAGTGTATTAAAATTGTTTACTAGAAAATAACGGGACTTTCCGTTGTTTCTCAGCTTTTTTCGTTTGCCAATTAAACAAACCTCCGCAAAGGTATTGTCAGGTGGCATTATGCGAAAATTAAGTATCTTATTACAAAAATAATCATATTTATTCATTTTAATGCATTTTCCCCAAAGTATGCATTTTGTGTCATAATATGCATTTTCATGTGCGATATGCCTTTGCATATTTTTGTCTTCCCTAGTCATTACAGTCAAGTCTGATGAGAAATATAGATGTTATGGAACGTAATCTGCACAAATTATATATTTGTGTAAAGGGCACATAAATACCTTCACGTCGATTCATGATGTGGATTTTTGACGAATAACTGCGAATATACCAAAAAACATGTTGTTCGAAAAAAAAATCTGCTAAACTTTTCTTTGAAAAAATTGGTATTGGGCCGTATGCATAAAAATTGAGCAATTATTTCATCTTAAAGTTTCATTCCATTCACTTAAATTTATTTGAACAAATTGAGAAAAATGTCTGAAATTTTAAGAAAAAGCATTTGCTTAAATTTTATGTATACGGCCCCATTGTCTTCATGTTTAACGACCCAAAGTTTGCCTACAATATTATCTATTTAAGAGGTTCTCTTATCGTTTAAGCTAATGTATTTATTTATTTATTAACAATGAGTAAAATATACAGGGCCTTCGACTCGTTCGTTAAAATTAGTTATACATACTTATGTATTATTTAGGGGGGGAAAGAACTAAAGCGTAAAACGTAATCTGCGGGTGAACAAATAAGCTATTTTCCCCTAAATAATACATAAACATTCATTTAAAAAAAGATTACTAAGAATTAAGCAAATGTGATTTATTTGTTAATTTTTAATGTAGCGTATTCATATTTATTCCAGTAGTGTTATTGAGCTTTGTACCACTATTTATTTGTTAGAAAAAATGGAAAAACAACAATGCTTAAGCGGTAGAAGTTATAGCAGCTATTTCGGAGATCACCACATCTCATCATACTTCTTTTTGTTTTTTTTTCCTAACAAACAAATCGTGGTACAAGGCTCAATAACACTATTGGAATAAATATGAATACGCCACAATAAAAAATGACAAATAAATATATGGGATGAGCCTGCCCTAAAAACTATGCAATGAATCTATTTCATGTATGGAATTTACAATAACTACCACGCTTTAATAGCGGCGAATCAGCTGCACTTGATAGTAGTAGGTTGAATAAGGAAAATGGATTAGCAACGAAAGCTTACAGGGTGTGCATAGCTCAGTGGTTAGCGCTTCTGACTTTGCACATCGATGACGCGGGTTCGCTCCCTGCTGAAAGTCTAGAAAAAAATAAGTCTAATGAGGAGAGGTGGTGATCTCCGAAATAGCTGCTATAACTTCTATCGCTTAAGTATGATTGTTTTTTTTCCATTTTTCCAAACAAATCGTGGTACAAAGCTCAATAACACTATTGGCATAAATGTGATTTATGTGTAAAGTTTAAAATGGATTAAGAATTTAGTAACATATACTAAGTCCTTTTTTGTTATTTTTATACTACGTAAATATGTGTAGGTATATTTTTAAAAAAATTTCCTGCTTTTCAATTCATATTTATGGTCACCGTACATACATATATCACATGTTTTGTGTCGGCCGCTGTCCGAGAGCTGTAATAATCCTAACGCCAATCTATTTATTGGCCGTCTTTAGGCGTAAAGGTCCATGCTTTATCGTATATAATTATATCGTGCTTATTTTTTATATTTGGCATCTCATTCATTCAGTCTCTGCTTCACTCTCTGCTATCACACTCCATATGTTACGGCCCTTTACCTCCCATAAAACTTGCTAGCCAAGTTGGTAATTTATTTAATGCCGTTCGGCTGTGCACAATTCGAAATATCTATTAGAGAACCATATTGTCAGCAAACATACATACATATGCATATACCTATGTGTACATATAGATATGTATGTAAATAGTTACAGATATTCCTGGGTAATCTAATTGTAGCAACACAATGTAAGACTTGTGCTGCTCCGTACATAAACTTGGGGATATGCGGGCATGTACTCGGGTGCATGCAAATAAAATACGGCTGGAGGCTGAGACTTATGCTGACAGCAACAGAATTAGAGAAGCCTCTATTGACGCCGCTGCTACCGTTTCACATACCATGTACATACCTACTCCTCATTTTCAAGATTGCGCCATCACAGAAGCTATTTTAAGGGTATCGTACTGTTGTTGTTTTAGCTATTAGTTTTATTACACATACGTTTTGTTGCATTAACTATATCGGTTGAGTATGTTAGTAAAATATATTGCAAATAATTTGCAATATATCGTAAATTGTCGAACGTTAACTTTCCCTACTGCATACAATTTACAGCAAATAATTTTACCCACCCGCATCGATTCTCAACCATTTACATACATACATATATATTTGTTAATCGGAGGACCAACACACAAATAACGTGTTGAGTCATAAATACGCGGGAGCCATTGCCGTAATTGCCATAATGGCGCGGGAGCCATTGCCGCTTGCATGTAATTTGACTTTCGAAAGTTGTTTTANATAAACTATATATGCTATTGTCTTTCTAAAGAAAGATTTACGTGTAAAGGCACAAACACCGTTTTTAGACATATTATCAGAGAGGTGTAATAGTTATTATTAAATAAGTTATGTAGACTGATGGAATAATTACATTCACAATAAACAAAAAATTGCGACAAAGAAATTTTGGAGTTGAGTTTTACATGTAGTAAATATTTTACATGTAAATATTTACATTGTTGGTTTGAAGATTAAATCAGGTGGACTAAAGTAGCTGTTAGACGTGGAAAGTGAAAGTAGTTTTGAGAAGTCTGTCAAACTCAAAGATTTCTAAAAGTGGTGGCGGGAGCCATTGCCGCTTGCATGTAATTTGACTTTCGAAAGTTGTTTTATTTTCCGAAAATCTAACTTTCTGAAACTATTTTATCTATTTTCACGATGAATGCACTAGCTTCCTGAAAATCAATTCTAAGCAGTTTGGCTATTAAGCGTACAAAAAAAATTATTTCCGAAACCTTCAAAACCCTTCATTTAAAAATGACTATTTCCTGACCGGTAGTCTACGAATGAGGACACTCATTAGCGTACACAAGAGATGGGTTTTGGGGTTCAAACGCCCCTAAAGCTAATAACATCAAATACAAACTGTATCTTAAAGCTTAGAATTCAGCTCTCAAGAAAAATCACAAGAAATATTTTTAGTTATTTCTGTTGCTTGAAAAAGCACTTGGCTTTTGCTGTAAATTTTCTTGAAGAAATAAATATACGAGCATTTCTTTCTTGAGAGCTGCAAACTAATTTAATTTTGATGGAAGAAAATTTCTTTTCCATTTCTTGAGCGTTATTTTATATGAATTTTTCGTTTTTCTTGAGAGCTCTTAAAAGTTTAACTGCGAATAAAAAAATGTTGTAAAAATTGCAATGCATACTCACTTACTTTTGTTTTTTTACACTTCACAGCTTAATAGTTTACCACTGATATGTACTTAAAAAGGATTCGAAGATTCAATTAGCCAACTTTGAATTCGCTCCACCAAAATTACCTACATAATAAAAATACAAGTTCATTTAAATTTTTCGATATTCGAAACATTAAAAAATGAGGAAGTCATGAAAAATAACCATATCCATCGAAAACCAGAAACTAGAAATCAAGGAAAATGAACATTAAAACTCTTTTTTTAATTTGTTATTTTTTTTGAAATTTGAGCGAACTTTTTATTAGACAAGTAATTTTTAAGCAAAAAACACAACCGACTTCAAGTCTCATATACAAATTTAGGAGTACCGTTAATTTTTTCATGACCCACTTACCAAACCAAATTACGGGACGACACTTCTTTCCGATAAAAAAATAATTATTGAAATCGCTTCACGTGGTCAAACGTTATGCGGTTGCATAGATAAAAAAATATGTTACTAACGAGTACATGCAAAAAAAGTAGCATTTACACATTCAAATACATAAGAGCCCTGTAACCAATATACATACATATGCACATAGATACATCTGCTTTTGCTTAAGGTTATATTTTTTGTCTTTTTTCTTTCTAGATCCCAACGTCTACCCCTGTTCGTTCTAATTACATTTATGTTACTCTGTTTTCCTTTACCTTCATTTTTATATTTATATTCTATCGATAACAAAATCGATAGTTACGTCCAAGAAAATATCGGTAATAAAATCGATGACAAAAAATATCGATGAAGAAATGGTTAAAAATATCGATTACTAAATCGGTAAAAAAATCGATGAAAATATCGACTATTATATCGAGTTCCAAAAATATTGATAGAAAAATCGATAACAATATCGATAAAAATTTCGATAGCAAAATCGATAAAAATATGGATAACAAAACCGATAAAAATATCGATTATTATATCGATATGTCCCGAAAATCTCGAAAATCTCTAAAATCCCGAAATAGTTCCCAGATTGAGTCTCTGTGTCTCTATCAATATCCATTTCTCTATAATTAACTTTATTTTAATCTTTCTTCCTCTATCTTCATCTTTACTTTTATCGGTATCCCCATCCTCATCTTTGTCTTTATCTTTATCTTTGTTTTTACTTTTGTGTTTATCATTTTCTTCATCTACATATTCCCCTTCACGTTTGCCTTCATATACATAAGTAAAGTGTTTAAATTTACCTTCATTTTTGCAAATATCTTTACGCATCTTTGTTTTTGTTTTTATTTTTACCTTTGCCTTTATACTTTTCTTGATCTATGTATGTACTAACCTTTACTTTCATTCTTGTAATGGTCTTTTTCTAAGTGTTATTCTTTAACTTTTTATTAGCAAGTTTCTGTTAAATTAATACCATGTGCATACACTCAAGAAGCACTTTTTTCGTCCCAACCATTTCCGTTGCACGATTTCCGTTGCACCATTTCCGCGTGCAATTTCTGTTGCACCATTTCCGTGTGCAACCGCCGCTAAAGAAGTCTCACTTCAAAAATATTCCGACGAATTGATAACGTCCCTCTTTTTTGAAGTCGGTTAAAAATGTTTCAGTTCTTTGTTAATTTTATATAAGTAAAGTGCAATCTATGAAACTTTTAAAAGTTTATTTATTTATTACATCCTGTACATAAAACTTACATAAGTATATTTTAAACAGCATTTTATCTGAAGCGTAGTGTCAGTATTTTCTGGTGATATATTTTTAGAAGTATAAATATTCGAAGACTTCATATCAGTAAAATAAATAAATTCAACATTTTTTTATATTTCATTAATTTATTTTCGACGATTTTTTTTAAAGGGCTGTCTGCAACTCTCACGAAAAGCGAAAAATTCATATAAAATGACGTAAAATTTCTTAAATCAGTATGGAGTCTCAAGGAAAAAACTGCCCGTATATTTACTTATTGTAACCTATCTGTAGAACTACAGACAGCCGCCCTTTATAATCAAAATGATATTCTTCATAAAATTTTTTTCTACTATATAATTTGTAATCAACCACACCAATATTTTTACAATTTTTTATAATGAATTTCTTTTAAGTTTATTTTATGAAATTTTGTTTAATGCCAAGTAAAAGGCTGCTAAATTCTGTTGTTATTGCTTTATTTTATAGGATTATTTATAGCAATGAAGTAAGTGTGCAGTTTAATAAAAAATTGCTAATAATAAAAATCCTGCTATTATACTTCAAATGAATAAAATAATATAATAATAATAATAATCCCAACGGTGTTTACCCTCCATTCCCGCCCATCCGAACGAGGGGCGCAGTCCGCATGACGTACGGAACCAATATGTTCAATTTTTTGCGCCGAGTCACGATAAGCAGGAGTTTATTAAGTGTCGAGATCTAAAACTGTTCAGCTACAGAACTAAATTCATCAGCTGATTTTATGTCTTTATGTTGATGATTCATTTATTGAGAGAGGATAGTATCGCTTTCTTAATGCTGAAAAGCGAACCAGATATATCAAATGTGCTGGAATGAGAGTTAAAATCCTGGCATAAGCAACGAAGTGGCTCGTGTAATTAAAAATTAGGTTTACAAGTTTTCAAAAATAAGGGATAAAAGTGTCTTGATACACGGGAGGGAACATTAAGGCTAACTTCACCCAGAAGAAGCCGACTTGAAACTGCGCCAGTCAGTAATTTAACCATAAAAATTGTACCAAGCGTTTACCTGCGACTGACAAGTGTAGGAAGATTAATAAGTTTTAATCGGCTCGTATAAGGCGGAAGGTTATTATTGAGAACCCCAACGGAAGTTTCTTAAAGCAAAAATTAGGAATTGTTTTTGAATTGATTCTATCTTGTCNTATTGAGAACCCCAACGGAAGTTTCTTAAAGCAAAAAGTAGGAATTGTTTTTGAATTGATTCTATCTTGTCTGAGTAAATTTGATCCCTTGGATTCCAAACCACCGAACCGTATTCCAGAATCGGTCTAACTAATGTTGTAAACAGGGCTTTAGTGATATAAGGGTCACTAAATTATTTTGACCATCGTTTCACAAATGCAAGTGCACCTTTAGCCTTGTTGACTTTCACATTAATTGAAGATTAAAATTAAGTTTCGCATCCATTGTGATACCAAGGTCCACAAAATTGTATACCTGATCCAAATTATGGTTATCTATTGTATAAGAAAGTGGCTGAACAGCTCTTCGCGAGACGCACATTATTTTACATTTTTCCTGATTTAGAGGCATACGATTTACATAGCACCAGTTAGCCATGCTGTTTAAGTCAGCTTGTAGCAAATGCTTTTCTTTGATTGATAAATACGTGTAATTTTTAAAGTTTCGCATCAACTGCGTACATTAAAATTTTTGAAAATTGTATATATGTAGAAATATTGTTTATAAAAAGCAAGAACAGAATCGGGCTGAAGTAACATCAANAGCTTGTAGCAAATGCTTTTCTTTGATTGATAAATACGTGTAATTTTTAAAGTTTCGCATCAACTGCGTACATTAAAATTTTTGAAAATTGTATATATGTAGAAATATTGTTTATAAAAAGCAAGAACAGAATCGGGCTGAAGTAACATCAATGACGTCAGAAATAGTGTTTTTAAACATAACCCTTTGTGATCTATCATAGAGGTATGAACAGATCCAACGTAGAAAATTAGGTTGAAGACTAAGATCAAGTTTATAGATGAGCAACGGGTGACATACTTTGTCAAACGCTTTAGTGAAGTCGGGATATATAACATCCACATTTTTATTTTCACTAAACGCTTTTGAGGTAAAGGTTGTGAACTCAAGTAAATTTGTTGAAGTTGATTTGCCTTTGCAAAACCCATGTGGACAGTATGAAATGGTAGAGGAGATAGAATGCGTCAACTTATTTGTAATAATTGCTTCAAATAATTTAGGAATTGCAGAGAGCTTAGCTATGCCGCGATAGTTCTCCACCGAGGACCTGCTACGGCTTTTATGTAGCGGGTTTTTGAACGATTCCTTCCATACGGTTGAAAAGATGCCTTCTTTAAGAGACAAATTAAATAAGACTGTTAGCACAATTTATAAGAAAACATGTGGGGATCTGGTCAGGACCATAACTAAACACTGCTTTAAGGACTTCAGGTAAACTAATACATCATCGGGAGATATTATTGGGGTATGTATTGAGTTAATTGGACTTAGTTTAAAAGAATAGTCAAAGTATGCTTGGGAGTTAATGGAGTAATTGGATTTTAAAAACTGAGCGAACATGTTAGAAATTGTTTGATTATCACTAGAGACGGTATTTTGATAAATCATGGCGGAAAGAAACCCACGTACATTTCGTTTGGAGTTCGCGAAATCATAAAACGATTTGGGGTTATATATTATACGTCGTTTAATTTTACACAAGTAAGCTTTATAACACTTTTTGCTTAATTCAAAGAACTTGTGATGCAATAGTGAGTATTTTACATAGTATGAGTGTAAACCGGTTTTTTTATGTAATCTAAAATAACGTGACTTTCCGTTTTTCAAATTTCTCATTGCTTTAGTGAACCATAACTGTGCAGGAAAACACATGCGTTTAGGCACATAATTTTCAAATAATTCATGTACAGTAAAATTAAAATGTGCAACGCTTTGCTCAACCTTCTCTTTGTATATAGGCCACGACAATTTAGACAATTCTTAAATCAGTTTTTTTAAGTTGGCTTTCGAAAAATCAAAGCGAATATAATTTCGTAAGATATCTCGGGCCAGACTAGTGGGTCACATTTTTTTACAGCGGACTTAGATGCATCATCAACACAAACAAGATCTAATACTTTGCCAAACTTATTGCGAAGTACATTAACTTGATTTAGGCAGAGTTCAGCCATATTGTGAATACACTGACGAGTCAGATCGGGGAGTAATATAACATAGAGCTAAGTAAGTAAACCGCCTTCCAACCTGTATACGAATGTATTTGAATTCTGCAGATTCAATGTGTATAAGACTTAACTTCTTCAGATGGTATTGAAGAGTCTACGGCAAGGAGTACGCCACCGCCGATTATGCTCTCCCGATCTTTTCTGTAGATATGATAATTATTTGAAAGAATCTCTGAATTAAAAATGTGAGGTTTGAGCCAAGTTTCAGTAAAAGAAATTATATTATAATTGCTTTCAAATCCATTAAGATATAAGTGCGTTAATTTAGTATTTAAGCCTCTTACGTTTACGATAATAAATACTTTTAGTAATCAGTTTTTTGATTCAGTCTTCTGACGGGGAATATTTGCTAAATTATTGTTTTTCTTGGGCCTATACTCAAATTCACGAACGAAAGCAGCATGTCAAAATTTTCTAAATTTACGTCTATTTTAAATAAATAAATATTTATTTCATATTTAAAATTAAAATTTCTGATACTTAAGTTGATAGTTTTATTAAATTTGGACGAGATGTAAAACTTTATATCGTCTTCGGAAGTATCCCTTTTTGTTGGGCCTATACTCAAATTCACGAACGAAAGCAGCATGTCAAAATTTTCTAAATTTACGTCTATTTTAAATAAATAAATATTTATTTCATATTTAAAATTAAAATTTCTGATACTTAAGTTGATAGTTTTATTAAATTTGGACGAGATGTAAAACTTTATATCGTCTTCGGAAGTATCCCTTTTTGTTGGGCCTATACTCAAATTCACGAACGAAAGCAGCATGTCAAAATTTTCTAAATTTACGTCTATTTTAAATAAATAAATATTTATTTCATATTTAAAATTAAAATTTCTGATACTTAAGTTGATAGTTTTATTAAATTTGGACGAGATGTAAAACTTTATATCGTCTTCGGAAGTATCCCTCGAAAATCTAGAGACAAATATACCAGTCTCCTAATATCAGACTCGATTACCGGCGGAAGGGGTTGAATAACTGAGTTACTAATTGAGGGTAGAGTAAGCGTTAGAGGATTAGATGACGGTGTAACAACTTCGACGGGGGAAGGGGAAGATACTTCAGGCTCGTTGTTATTAGAAGCGGAAGCAGACTTTGTTATACGTTCTTTTGAGGATGACGACTCCGATGTCTGTGGACATGGAGAAGAGAGGTTAATTAAGTCATTCGGAAGATTGTTCTGACGTGGAGCGATTATCATTTCATTAGACGGACTATGAAGATGCTTGAGTTTTGACACACGAATAGATTGTACGGTATCTAAGCATTTAAAAGATTTAAACACATTTTCATAATGCTTAAATTTTTCGGTCAGTACCGACAACTCTCTCCCCACCTCGGAAAAACCATTTCTGGTTTGCCTAAACAACTTAAAGAGATCAACTTCGGTTGACCTGCACTTTAAGCAAGAACAGCGAAGACCTTTGCCATCATTAATAGTGTCCAGAATTCTACCTGTCCAACCAGTACATTTTAGATGGCAAATACCATCACAGAGCTAGCACGATAAGTAGCGTTCAGAATCGCTTTTAAATAATTTGGCAAGTATCAAGATCGCACTTCAAATTGAAAGATTAAATTACACTTGTTCATAAAAAGACAAACAAAATAAATTATAACAATTTAGAAGCTGATGTAAATAGCTTTAAATAAATGTAGCGAACAGTTTGAGAAGTAAACAAAAAGAGGAAAACAAATGTGCAAAAGTAATAACGATTCCAGTCAGTCCTGATATATCTTCAAAGGAATTACAACAACAATGATAACAACAAATGCCTCGGCAAGATTAGATGTATGCTATTTATGGAAATTTAATTAAATTTAATATAAAATATAAGATTTTCACTTAGCTTCGATTATTTTCAAACTAAGATGCTTGTAGGCACTTTTNGTGCTATTTATGGAAATTTAATTAAATTTAATATAAAATATAAAACTTTCACTTAGCTTCGATTATTTTCAAACTAAGATGCTTGTAGGCACTTTTTGTAACAACTTTAACTCAGAATTCGCACAATAAACTTTGCAAATAGAAAGACAAATCAGAGACAAATATAACTTGAACCTCACAGCTTGACGTTTGCTTTGCAAAAAATTTGCTAAGTCCAAATCTACCCTATATATAAAAGTGCATATAGATCAGTGCAATTGTAAAATTTAACTATGTAATTAATAAAGGAAATATTTAGACGTTATTTTATCTCCTAAAAATTTACAGAAAATGCACTTTTGAATCCTTAAATAGCGATACATTGGAAATAAATACATAAGTAAATATGTCACTAGGGTCAACAGTTTCAAATCGTAAGAAAAGTTTGAGAAACCATTTATAAGCATAGTCTATTCGGATGTTTGTGTTAAAACTATCAAAATCCAAAGTACCGCAAAGCATTTGTACGTAATACTAATGTACTATATCGCACGTTTAATAATATAGAGATGTAACCCAAAATTTATGTTTTTGGAGATTTCATTATGCAGTAATAAGCTTGATAAGTAGAATATGTTCAGTCTGACAGATAACCAAACTTCCCAAATATGGCGAAGGTATATGTCTTTTTACCTGTCTTCCCACAAAATTTAAATTTTGAAATACTTCGTTATATTATTAAGCGTGCGATATGTATATATGTAAAACATAAATCGTAAATGTCTTTTAATCTCCGTAATCATATGAAATACGCACACTTTTGCTTTTGTTTACATGTTTTACATTTAGCAACATAAATCAAGGTTATGCTTCGAGTTTCATCTAGGCGTTCATCAAACCGAAAGCATATCGTAACTACAACTTCATCAATTTTAAATTTAAATGTGTGGGGAGGCCCAAATTCCTTTACCACCTGCCTCCCCAAACGCCTTGGAGTCCAGAGACTTGTTGGCGCCAACTTGCGTTTAGTTGCAATTTATGCAAATTTCTCTTGTCAAATGGTTGCAAACAAATAAGGAGTCCGACGTAGGAGAAAAGCAGAATGGTTTTTCCAACCCGCAAAGAAATTATTTAGAACTTAAGCCGCAAGACGCAACCAGCCACTCTCAGCTAAGAGGTTGCTGCAGTTACATATTTTGCCAGTGCTGAACGCCGAGATTGCGGCCACTAACGTGCGAACACGCGTGCGCGCATGTATTTACATACGTTTGTACTCGTAGTCCTACTTGCATTTACTTTTAATATGCACACCTGGCGCTTAACGATTGCCGCTTGCAAGTAAAAGCCATGAGTAAGCGTCTGTTCAAAGTACAACGTGACATCATTTATGTGCGCTTATACATAAATGGTTAGATATGTATGTGTGCGTATCACCTTTAATGCGCATGCGGCTGTTGAACCTAAAATTATTAGATTAACATTTTGGAACCCAGTGTCTGTTGATACTTACCAAATGCCGCGCAACGCAATGTCATGAGTGTGTGTGTGGCAAACACGGCTGCGGTATGATGTAAAAATACATCCCGCTACTAATTGTGTTGATTTAATGCTCCTGACTGACGATATGGCGCGCTTGCCCATCTATTTCTTCATTACCCTCGCTCCTTTGCAAAGTGTACACATATCCCAGCAAAAACTTTAAATTTTTTGTTAAGGACTTATTTTTGTATCAAAGGAGTAATGCAAAACAAGTCGCCTCAAGATAATTTTCGCTTATCCATTGCATTACATTACCTTTAATGCAGTGGGAAAGCATTTCTACAAATTCTCGCTTACCTCCAATAGCATGCCCAGGTTAAATTACCTAATGTCTTCTGTAAACCAGAAGTTATGTGGTGAATTTCGAAACGCGCTTACCAATCGAGAAAACGAGAAAGTGCAAAATTTTGTCTTGCGGCGTATTGTAATGCGTTACTCCATCGATACAAAAAGTAAGCGCTTACCAAAGAGTCAAAGTTTTTGCTGGGTAGTAATCAAAATGGTCCAAACATATGGAGAAAATATGGATGCATTACCATTTCGATGTCGTTGGACCTGACTACTTCTTGTCCAACGCTATATAACATGAAACCACTTCTGGGCCACCGATGCATAACATGGTACCACCTAGACAACTACTCATTTTGGTTCATGGACGGAACTTCATAAGATTTATATAAACCGAAAATTTGACCATTTTTAAAGTGCTTTTTAAACTAAGATACTAAAAATATTATTTAAAATGCATTTTAATAAAATTCGCTTTATTAATATTCACATTCGGCAACCGAATCAAATTGCCGATGGGCCACGAAGAGGTGGCGTTCAACACATATATCAGTCTTTTACGCTTGAAGTGGTCCAGGTCAGCATAGCAAGTGACTTGTATGCAACCTATTCCTTTTGTACATTCTTTAAAACTACGTCTCAGTAGTAGACCACCAGGTCCTCAAAGTTTAGCAGGGTTGTGCATATCTACATGCACACATATGTACATATATAAGTGCTTACTTGAATATATGTATGTATGTAAATATGTGATATTATATGCATTTAGGTGAGATGAGTACAGGTAATTTAGTGAGCTACGCGAAGTTTGGTGTATCAGATGCGTTTTATGGCCGCCAACCGAGACGTTGCGAAGATGAGGTGTGTGTTTATTGCGGTACTCATCTGAGTTTGCTCAGTTTATGTTTCACTTAAAAAGCGCAAAATAATTTCAATATAAAAACTGTACAGTAAGCATCTCATTCGTGATTTTTTAAGCTTTTTGTGATCCTGTCAACCCCTGATTTTACAACCCACCATCCCCCTCCAATATTTTTGAATACGTTTTGTTTTAGAGGTTATGAATCTCAATTTACTTTTTCTTTACCTATGTATGTCTTCCTTTGAAGAATAAATTAATTTGCATGAATTTACTGATTTGAATAAAAAATTTGCATTGTATGTACATATGTGTGTGGGTCTGTTTTTTCCACTATAAATAAAACTTACTCAATCTCTAAAACATTGATGTACTATATATTTTATTTCTAGTTTTATAGTACTCGATTGGCATCACAATACTTATTGNGTTGTATGTACATATGTGTGTGGGTCTGTTTTTTCCACTATAAATAAAACTTACTCAATCTCTAAAACATTGATGTACTATTTATTTTATTTCTAGTTTTATAGTACTCGATTGGCATCACAATACTTATTGCGAAGCTATTGTTAAAATCCATTCTATACTTGCATTATTTTACAATTGATTGCGATAGGCAATTTTTAAAATTTTCTTCTCCATTTTTTGCAGGTAAGAGATACTCAGAATCTCTTGCGGGCTCGCTTCTTCCGGATTGGTTAGGTAAGTATCCAAAATCGTATGAAAACGAATACCAATTTTTGATTTTTTACAAACCCCGTTTCATATTATTTTGTACTTAATATATTTTGCAAGTCATATTTACATATAGGCATACTGGAATGTTTCAGATTTTGTTTTTCAAATTGTCTGTTTAAATTGTGAAATTATTTTTAAAATTGATAGATTTTTTCACATCGATTTTGCTCCATTGAGACAAATTTTTACATGGACCCTCTTTGTATTTTGCAAACTGGTTCATTTTTTTTAGAATACCGATTCCCAAGATAAATATCAAATTGGCTTCTTAGACATTTATAAGTGCAACCAATACACTATACACTTAAAAACCAACGTTCACTGTCATTGGCCTATACTTGCGATCAACTACACCACCATCACTTACACAGGCATACAATTAAACATCGCAGCAAAAAAGACACATTTTTATTGCATTTCCAAAACATTTCGCCTCCCTTTACCCACTCGTTCGACACTAAAATGCGCACAACTAACTGACAATTGTCACTAATTAACTCAAAAATCACTATCCCAGACATTTTTTTACAAATAGAAAGTAAAACAGCTTTTTTTGAATTTTGTGTTGATTAGCGAATGCGTGTTTAGTTTTCCTCTCTGAAGAGAATATTAATTTTTGAAAATAATGGTCAAGTACTATACCGAAGAAGCAATGAACACCTTGGTGGTGCTGGGTATCCAACGGAGAAGGTAACCAATTTAAGTCTTTATACAGTTCTACTTATGTACATATACTTAGTAGATGTTGTGTGTATGTGCCTTAAGTAATACCCTATTTTTAAATAAATATTTAATCGAATGCCTAAGCCCGCCCACAATGACACCATTTTATTTAACACATGTATATCAATATACACACATATGTATGCACGTAAGTGCATATTTACATATGTAACATAACAATAAATTGCATGCGCATGAGCAAAACTTAATGGCAAAGGCTCTTTTTTAATAAACTTTAAATCATACCAAATTAGATTCAGTTTAAACTTTAATGAATATTGGCAGAGAGCATGCAACAATTTGTTGCACTGTGAATCGTTTAATTGACAACCTGATAAAACAGTGCAAAAATTTTGTTTAATAAAACGCCATAACATAAACAAGAATAACAAAAACTAACAAATTAAAATAAAACACAATAGCACGATGGGACTTGTATACCTGGTTATTGCAAATGTATTGGGATCACGCAACTTTGAAGGCGGAAGAGAGTTGAAAACAATAAAACAATCGCCTCAAAGTAGCGGCACTAAATACACATTTATAAGTACATAATTTGCAGTCGTTTAAATGCATATACACACACATAGTACATATGAAGCCTTAAGAGTCAGAGTAGCCTAACTAACATAAANCGCCTCAAAGTAGCGGCACTAAATACACATTTATAAGTACATAATTTGCAGTCGTTTAAATGCATATACACATACATAGTACATATGAAGCCTTAAGAGTCAGAGTAGCCTAACTAACATAAAAAAAAATTTAGGTAGAGCTTCCTATATTACTAAAAAACAATTTTTGATAGATATGCTCCTCTGGCTCTCACGGCTCATATGTAAGTAATAAGATTGCTCTCGTACACTACATATTGCATATCGAAAGTATTTTGGCAAAACCTCGTATCTCAGAAATCACTAATACATACTTCGTATCTTGTAAAATTTATTAAAAATAGGCCTTAAAATACTAGATGCGATTCACTTTATATTTTTCTCAATTAACTAAAAATTACTTAATCTTTAATAATCAGTAAAAAAGTTATTAAACATGATTTTCTGTTATTGATAGAGAGTGTTGTTCGGGAGTGTTTTGAGATACAAGGTTTCGCCAAAATACCGTCGATGTGCATGTGTATGTGAGTGCCCATACATATTTATATGAATATATCTTTACATATGTTCGGATAAAAACATTTCTAATCAAAGGCATAAACGATGCGACTATTCAACGTCACAACCGGATCTGCTTGAGAGCTTTCCGCACGGGATGGACACATATCCACTTTACTGAACTACATTGTTAGGGAACCACTGTGATACAAAATACGCGTTGAGGTACTCTCTAAGGTACGGTGACCATCCGTCCTGTATTATACGGGGTAGTCCTCTTTTTTGACCCATTGTCCTGGTAATTTATTTATTTTATACGGGACGCCAAATGTTCTCTATTTCTTTTAATGTCCTGTATTTGTCCCGTACTCGGTGTTCCGACGCCTTAACAGCTCATTAAAATGGCATGCCTAGGAACCAGTTTTAAGTGATGTTGGTATATGATCGTAATTTTCTTTATAAACAGTTGTTATTTTCTAATCTGAANCTCGATGTTCCGACGCCTTAACAGCTCATTAAAATGGCATGCCTAGGAACGAGTTTTAAGTGATGTTGGTATATGATCGTAATTTTCTTTATAAACAGTTGTTATTTTCTAATCTGAATGCCTGTGATTCGAATCCAGGAATACATACAGTGGCCAAAATATAAATTAGGACTCGATATTTTAGTAAGTTCTGGCTATTTTTCCTTAGTTTATTTAATGTTTATTATTTATTTTATGAAAGTAAAGCTCATTTCCTAACAAAAACAAAAAACTAATTCTTCAATGTTTCGCCAAAATTTCAAACTTTTCAATTAGAATCTTTAGATACTTTGTAACTCATTAAAATTGAGTATAATAAAGTGGGAGTGGAAAGTGCTGCTCATTTGCTTCTCTTTAAAAAAAAAATTTCCGAACATACTTAGTATGAAAGATCTGTAAGCTGTTGTGAAAAAAATTTGCAAAATTATTTTTTGTCCCGTATTCGGCTCTCATAAATATGGTCACCGTACTCTAAGGAGATAAAAAAGGTTTGAGTTATTCAAAAAAAGGTGATACTTTGACGCCCCTAAAAATAACCTGAAGAATTCAAATTATTTCAAGTTAATGTTTGTACCGGAGTAAATTTTTTGGAAACTTTGTTAAAAATTATGCAAACTTGTCGATAAATCAATGTATAGCTCCTAAACTACTAACCCGGTTGGAAAATATTGTTCACGTAGATAATAGAAAATTTAATTGCTAACAGAAATTACATTAGTATTGGCCGACTGTACCCAAAGAAATTTGCAATTAAGTGAGTGCACCTTTTTCAGATCCCAAAAATCTTCTCCATTTCCAATTCATAAATTACAGATTTATTCTCTTGCCTTGTCAACCTATTACTTCAATATCCATATCACTGCGAAAACTTGAACCAGTGTTAGAGTCGTTGGCTGTTTCCTCAAAGCACTGCCAAAACTTTCACTAGAGTATTTCCACGTGATTCAGCTGGTTTCTCCATTGTAACTGATTTATATGAGTAATAACAATATTTCAAAATTCAATTTGGGCAGCAGTCTACCGAATATCCGAATCCAGGTCTTATTTTTTAAGTGGTATCCGGAGTCCGATAATCCCGCAAAATTTCTGGCACATCTCTAGTATAAATGTTTGTTAACTGCCTGAGGCCAGATTTCCGATGGGTGTAGAAATGACCAAAATTTCAATGACAAAGAAGAATTAAAAAATATTTTGGTCATTATGTCAAAAGTATTTCCACAATGCGCTTTTTAAATGTTACAAATGTTTTGCCGCTTCAATGCAAATGAGTTCGACATAACACATGCTACACTCAGAATAAAATCGGCCAAATATATTCTCTCAACACATAATTTGGTAATTATAACCAATTCTCGTGTTGATAAAAACATATTTAGTTGACGTAACTGTACTCTTCTCTCAGTGTAGTATTTATTAGAAAAATTAGCATTCAATTGTAATACTAAACAAATTTAAGTAATTGAGTTATTTTTTCTATATGAATCCTAGGTATTATTATTGTAAGGGGTGTTGTGAAGTAGGATCTTATAGAGTTTTTGTTTCTTCCAAAACTGGTTGCCCATCCATATTTGCAAAATATATTTAATGCTACACTCAGCCCTGTAAAATTCAGGGTTGGGTACGCTGCACTGAATTTTAATTGAAATGTACTACCACTAACCATATAGTTGTAGTGAAATTTGAAATGCACTACCATTGAAGCCGTACAATATTAAAATTAAATAGAAACGTAGTATGATCTTACTACAAACGTCAACGAAAGCACTGTATATTGGAAAATATTCAATTCAATTACGCTCATATTAATATGACCGCATTCGTTTTGAAAAAGCATGCGTGAAGTTAATAATCAAGATAAAAAAAAATATATATATATATATATTTAAATTACATGTTGCCTGTAGAGGAATTTGAACNAATGACCGCATTCGTTTTGAAAAAGCATCCGTGAAGTTAATAATCAAGATAAAAAAAAATATATATATATATATTTAAATTACATGTTGCCTGTAGTGGAATTTGAACCCTGAACCTCTCTAGATTTCAACAAATTGTGGCAAGCATCTTTGTTTGTAAACGAAAGGGTAAGCGGTTACTCTCGATTCGGGAGCCACTTTTTGAGAGCAACCGCTTACCTTTCGTTTACACAATGCATTATTTTAAAATGTGCATGCCATTGGAGGTAATCGAATAACTGTAAAAGTTGCATTAAATGTAATGCAATGTATAAGGCGACTTGTATTGCGTTACTCCATTGATACAAAAATAAGTCCTTCCCAAAAAATTAAAAGTTTTTTCTGGGGATGCGTATGTACACTTACATATACAGATGCGAACAGTCAAATACATGCGTAATAATTTTTTGAATGAAGATATTATTTTTAAATACGAACATTTTTAATCTATAATCAAATATGAAGTACTCATTTTTACTATGCATTATTTGCCTCAGTGTAGTGGTAGTGAATATTTCGATTTAGTGCAGCGTGCCCAACTCTGGTAAAAGTGCATGTTTTTGTCTAGCTCACGCATTTAATAATAATATCGTTTTAAGCAACTACGTGATTTTCAGGGCAACCATCTCCCCCTGACAAAGCTTCAAAATGCAGAGACTGTGCATAGGGATGAAACGATACCATGCAGGTATTGATACTTGACTTGGAAGTAGTATCGTAATAAAGTATCGATACCCGAAAAATATCAGATCTAAAGTATCATACTTACTCGTATCGGTACTTTTGGCCATGAAGATATTTCGTATGAACTTTATTAAATTTAATAAAATAATTAATTAATCCTCCTCGGCGAATCCTAATCTCCGAATAATAAAAGTGAATAATGTAAGAACTGAAAATAAATAAAACAACATAACACAGCAAAACTATACTTTTAATGATGAAAAAGTTTAGAAGTTAGTCTCGTTTAACCTTAGAACAGTGATATGTTTGATATTGGATTTCTGGGGTTTAGGAAGTCCAATTTGATTTTTTATCATAGGTGGATATCATGATTCAATAATTATAGGTTAGTTCACTTTTCTAGCAGATAATTATCAGGATTATAAGCAATGGGAAAATTTCGGTTTAATTTTTTCGCTTTTGTATTTTTATATATTTTTATTTGTCATTCAACTGATGTGTATTTCGTTTCGGCTCTGGTTTATTTGGCGAAATGTTGCTGCGAATATCACCCGACGGCATCGCTTCATCCGACGGAATTCGCTCAGCGATATGATTCTGTTTATACTTTTACTTGTACGTGTATAGGCCGCACAGTGTTCTATTAAAAAAAAAATGGCGAAATAACTGGAACGGGGTTTAAAGGTTTTGAAATGGGCAGGGGCGCACCCAGGAATATATTTTAGGGGGGGTTTTATGTTTCTGAAGATATATCACCGGAAAATACTGAAAATTTTCTTCAGATAATACGCTCTTTAAAATATACTTATGCAAGTTTTATGAACAGTATGTAATAAATAAATAAACGTTTTAAAATTCATAAACTGCACTTTATTTACATAAGATTAACAGAACTCAAACACTTTTAACCGACTTCAAAAAAAGGTGAGGATATCAATTCGCCGGAATACATAACTTTGGACCACGTGAACCGATTTCAATAATCCTTTTTTTTATTGGAAAGATGGTACCTCAAGGTTCGTCCCGCGATTTGGTTTAGAGATCCGATGATTGGATAATGAAGAAATTAACGGTACCCCTAAATTTGAATATAAGAATTGAAGTCGGTTGTGTTCTTTCCTTAAAAACTACTTGTTTAATAAAAAGTTCTATAAACTCAATATGCGCTCAACTTTCAAAAGTACCTAATAAAAAATATTAAAAAAGACCCATTAAAAATAAATTTATTGATTCCATGAATTTTTGCACTTTTATGTTCCTTTTTTCGATTTCTGGTTTCTGGCTTTCGATAGAGATGGTGATTTTTCACGATTTCTAAATTTGTTTAATATTTCGAATACCGAAAAAATTAACTGAACTCTCAAGAAAAACGAAAAATTCATATAAAACGACGGACGAGAAATGGAAAAGAAATTTTCTTCTACCAAAATTTCTTAAATCAGTTTGCAGCTCTCAAGAAAAAAATGCTCGTATATTCATTTCCTCATGAAAATTTACAGCAAAAGCAAAGCGCTTTTTCAAGCAACAGAAATTATAATAAATATTTCTTATAATTTCCTTGAGAACTGTATTCTTAGCTTTAAGATACAGTTTGCATTTGAGGTTATAAGCTTTAGGGGGGGTTTGAACCCCAAAACCCATCCCTTGTGTGCGCTAATGGAGATGGGGAATTCACGAATTGTGTGGTAGAATTATTACCTTCACCTTTATAATGACTTTGAAAAATAGATGGTTTAAATTTTTTATTTTTTTGGCATGAAACCATTATGCAAGGGTGTTTTTAAAAAGTTTTAAATTGTTTTTAAAAAGTTTATTACGAGCTGTTTTAGGTAAAATAAAAAACAATAAATGAAAAATTTTACTTTTTGGTAATTGTTGTTTCCGACAGGAAAAGCAANATGTTTTTAAAAAGTTTTAAATTGTTTTTAAAAAGTTTATTACGAGCTGTTTTAGGTAAAATAAAAAACAATGAATGAAAAATTTTACTTTTTGGTAATTGTTGTTTCCGACAGGAAAAGCAACTTCTCATAAAAATACAATCGCCGTTCGGAGTCGGCGTAAAACTGTAGGTCCCTACCCTTTGTGTAACAACATCAAGGCGTCCGGTACAAATCGGAGGAGAAGATCGGCCAAACGCTAACAGATGTGTAAGTGCCAATCTATTCTTAATTGAAAAATTGCCTTGACCTCAAGACCGACCTTCAAAAGAAAAATCGTTGGTTTTATATTCGTTTGATTTAAGGATGAACTTTTAGTTTTAAATACCTTTCTTGGTTTTTGTGACCAGGGCAATGTANTATGTGTAAGTGCCAATCTATTATTAATTGAAAAATTGCCTTGACCTCAAGACCGACCTTCAAAAGAAAAATCGTTGGTTTTATATTCGTTTGATTTTAGGATGAACTTTTAGTTTTAAATACCTTTCTTGGTTTTTGTGACCAGGGCAATGTATTCACTGATGCTAGAACAGCAAAAATCAGCCTTATCAGGAGTCTCATTTTCCCCGAACCGGTTCACTTTTAGTTTCCATGGTTTTACTGTGGGCGGATGACAAATTTTCGGATGAATTTTTTTTCAGGCGAAACTCATGATAAGGCAGAAATCTGTTAAAAATTCAGGAAAAAATTTAACTCTTCAATATTTGAAGATCGCTGGCATTTAAAAAGTCATAGAGAACTGGGCGATTTATATAAGTGGAGGGAAAAATTCCTAAAGAAAATTCGCCTCGTTATCGGGTTTCGATACGAGTATTTTTTTTTTTGATACGTACTCAGTACTTGGTGCAAGAGTATCGATACAAAATTACTTGGTATCGGACGAAAAGTATCGAGTATGTACTTGTGTTTTCTCCTATGGTTTCATCCCTAACTGTGCATTTTTTGCGTTTTGGAGTGGTACACTAAGGCCACATTTTGGTGGCCACACATACTATTTACTAAACCAGGAAATCTCCGATTCACTTTTGAGTATTATGCTTTTCAATTTCACAATTTTTTTATTATATAAGTTAAAATAAAATACACTTCGAACAATATCGTGGCACAAAGTAATTCAAATTCATGGGCATTTTTTCCTATAAAATAGTGAATGGCTGAAATCGTTGTCTTGACTATCGTCCGGTCGCATTCAAATATATATCTACAGTAAGCTAAAATGTGTAATAAAGAGCATACTCTAATTTATGGGCTAAAAAGGTTTTTGAAATTAAATACAATATTAGTTATGTATACATATATTCAGGCTGATCTTCACAATAACTAAGAAATCTTTTAAAAAACGCTTACTGCAGTCAAAATACAAAGAAAGCTAATCCAATTAAGCTGAGTACCAGAAATTAATATTAACTCATCTAGATATACTTATATATATTTTTATGTGTCACATATTTCATTTGGGTAAGCACTCATGTGAGGCTATATTTCTTTGAGCCAAATCCAAGGGCTGTTCGCGGTTTTTTGCTAAATGAGCCGCTTTTTTACTATAGCCCTAGTACAAAACTCAGTGTAGTCACAAGTAATAAAAAACCTTCGATTGTCGAACTGACAACTTCAACAAGACTACAGACAACCCGATATGTGAAATCCATTAGAAAATTAATAAGGAATATAAATGCGGTTTCATTCACAACTGTACATACATTTGTAAGTATATACATCCTCTAGTCGAAGCTTTGGAAAATATCGAATTCAATTTATTTATTAATACGAAATGAATATACATATGTATGTATGTACGTATATATGAACTGATTCAATAACAGCAAACAACGAATCCGCACAAAGAAATGGGAATGTAAAAGAAAGTAGTTGTTTACATAATGTTGACACAAAAAAGATAAGTAGTTATCATGGCGCATACATTTGTAAATAACCACGTGCATACATATGTACATATGTATGTGCACGTTAGGGTTACGACTTCTGTGCCTTTTTTTTATATCGCTGTCCCACATCATTTTCTCAACAGGATATCCACGATACATTTGTAAAAGAGAGCATGTAATGCTGTTCAACTAATAGGTTTGTAAAGTAACTTCTCCAGTAAAACATTGCAGCGAGAGCGTAAAAGTAAAATAGAGCGTAAAATTGAGAAAAAGAGAAAACTATCAGAAAAAGTTTTTGAACACAATACCAGTAAAAACTTGCAAGTGAATAGTCATTGCACCGTTTTGATATTCTGCTGTAAACATTTTACTATTTATAAATCAATAAATATAATCTTTGCTTTACACACAAGCACTTACACAGTCCAGTACATCATTAATATTTTGATTTCCACTCATTTTACTTTTGTTTGTGCTAAACCAATTCAACAAATGGCGGCTTTTGACATTTATTCTTCTTCTTCTTCTGCTAGCTAATTTCTGCTAGTAAAAATTTCACTAGCAAGAATTTGCAACTCTCCCGATTCAGTGCTCTCTTGCAAATTTTTTGGGTTATCATACACTTTTCCAGTAAAAATTTGCAGGTTCCAGTACAAATTAGTACTGACTATTGGTTACTATACAAACCTAATATTGTCAAAGTTTAAGGGGTCATCACTGCCTTTATAATGCAACTACCAAATATTAAAGAGTTATAACTTTTATGTATAAAGTAAAGTTGTTGAATTTAAAAAAGTCTAATATTTTGTACTTGCCCTTCCACCAAGCACCATTTGACCCTCCCTATCCTTTTAAAGAGTTTCGTAGATTTTTTCATGATATAGAATATACATTTTTTGCCTCTGTAAGCTTTTAGTTTAAAATATAACGCGAATAAGTGAGAACGGCCGAAAAAAATTGTGCCAGTAGCTGGACTGGCTCACTCCACTGTCAAAATTTAAACTGGGCATAACTGGTGGCTTAAATATTTAGGACGCGCAAGTGTACAGAAGTCGATTCGTCATGTATTCACATCGGGATAATGAAACGAGTATTATACTACGATTAGTCGCGTAATGTGCGGAGTGCATTAGTCATTTAGAAATAAAAAGTGTGCCTCAAAAAGTAGAAAACAATCAAGTTATTATTGCCAGATAACCTAAGGGGCTGTATCCCCAAACGCTTAATTTTATATAAAGTTTTCCAGTGGCATCAAACGCGAGCTGTAATAGGCGATCAATTAGGCTCCACACGTTGCTTCATTACACCATACCAGTTTACTACGAGCAAAATCCACAACACATCGACTTTTCCTAAGCAGACTAACATCACATCACAAACGCATGCAATTATTGTTTAACTTACCGCACTATGCAAAAGCAATTTACAAATTACTCTAGTTTAGGCTGGCACCTACAGTGGCCGGTAAATGGCACACACGCTTATCCCCATATAACGGGCAGAAGCTTCGTCTCCGGACCACAGGTATTCACATATATATTTACAACACCTCTGCCACCCACATTCCTGTGTCGTAAATGATTGCGAAAATTTCGTAGTACAACTTGTATTGAAAAGTGGCATCTAGGCGCCTACCACACACCAGTAAGGTCTGCAATATTCGGTAACGTTTGGGCTTGAGTGGTACACGGCACTTGTGAGAGGCCAGAAAAAAATATTGTTACCTTTGTTGTTTGCTTGCTTGTGTTTTGGGACCAACATCCAAAGGCATTTAAAGCATGGTATCGTAACACCACACGGTGACATTATGTACACACATACATATGTAAGTATGTATGTACATGGATATTATTATGGTCATCATTGTAGGGCACCGCTACCAAACGGCTTTTAATTGCTCTATTGAGATACTGCAAATTAGTTAATTGGCAACGAGTAACTGACTAGAATAAATTAACAAACACTTACGCAAATACGAATGCACATACATATTATATATATATATATATATGGACATACACACATATCTACATATGTAGTCCTATTAAGGAACTCTAATCATTTTACACCTTCGCCATACTTCTTATTCATATCAATGTTTCTATACATACATACATACTTATGTACTCGTATAACTGTAAATTAATAATCTCTCGATCACCAAACGTTCACTTTTCATTTAGCATCACTTGTTTATGGTAAGCGTGCTGGTACAACTAAGCCTTAAACACTCCAGTCGTTATATTTTTGGTTCTTTTATTGTGGTTGCCTATAGGTTTTTGACTTATGTCCCTGCCGTACGGGGGAGCAACTATAGGACTGATGAATCGGTAGCTACCTGATAAACTTCGTCAATTACCGACCGACTACTTGCAGTGTATTTCAGCGATTACTTTTACAAGGCAATGTCCTAGGCTGGTAGTCACCATCGGCTCTCTCTGCACTACCGGGAGTTGCTAAAGTAGTCACTATTCTGGTTCCGACTGGTTCGACTCTGCACTACCATGGGCACTACCACTGGTTAATAGAGTAGCTACTTACCTAGGAGTCGGCGCAGTAGCGGTTCAAATGTAGCGATTGACTCCAGCAGTACCGGAGGGTATGTACATATGCATGTACCCTGCAGTACGGGGGAGTGACTACGGGACTGATGAATCCGTAGCTACCTGATAAACACCGTCAATTACCGACCGACTACTTGCAGTGTATTTCATCGATTACTTTTACAAGGCAATGTCCTAGGCGGTAGTCACCATCGGCTCTCTCTGCACTACCTGGAGTTACTAAAGTAGTCACTTGCGTGATTTATGGGCGCCCTCTGTCGTAGTTTTTCGCTATTCTGCTTACGACTGATTCGACTCTGCACTACCATGTGCACTACCACGGGTTAATAGAGTAGCTACTTACCTAGGAATCGGTGCAGTAGCGGTTCAAAAGTAGCGATTGACTCCAGCAGTACTGGAGGGTATGTATATGTATATGTAGATATGGGAAAATTTGCGTAAACAAAGAATAGAGGCCGGTCCACATACCTACAACTTTGGCGTTGCATACGCACGTTAAAACTGTGCTTTCTACAATGAAGCTTGGAAGAGAATGTTTTGACCACTAAATTAACACATGAATGACAGATAAATAAAAATGACATTTTTTGCCCTCATTTGATTAGAAGGCAAAAGTATTTAACATAATTTTATATATTTGCAACAGCTGACGACCGACTCACGCGATCTTGCTGCTTTCTGTTGGCGTTAGCGTTGCCAAATTTTGGCTATGTAGCTTAGTGGTGCTTGGCTAGTGCTTAGTGGTTTTTTGTTTCTGCGGCACAAACGACTGTACTATCATCTTTATTTATTTTTCTCTGTAAAGACAAAATACATGCAGATTTACTTACATACGTATATATAAATATGCATGTTAATTATGTATATATTTATGTATACAACTTTGAAAAAGATTGTACTAAATGATCTATGCTTATGTTTATAAGTAAATTTGTGTATAAGTGATTTGTGCGAAAAAATCATGACCATCCAATTTTGGGTGGCCCACTTGAGAGATATTCCTAAGCATACGATTTTTATAGTTTTTATTTATTTTATTTTTGAGGAGCTAAACAAGTAAATTTGGCAAGAACTTGGCAAACATGACAGGGTTGCCACTGGAAAACTTTCTTTCCTACCTAGAGCTGGTTCAAAAACCTACCAAAATGGCTTGTTTCCTCCCATTTCTTTTAATCATGAAAACGGCATTTGACAGCATTAAATACATTTATTTTTTCTGGTTTTTATACTTAAAATACGATATCCAGTAAACAAAAAGATCAGAATAATAGAATAAAAGTGGTGTGTACTTTTAACCAGACCCACCTACCGACATGTATTTCGACCCTCTGAATCCTAATCTGAGGTCCGTTCGACTTCTAAACCCTAAAAATTTCAGGTAAATTGCGAACAACTGAAAAAGTGGCAAACAATTCGCAGTTTATTAGTTTTAATAAAGCCTTCGGAGTAAATGACGTGAAAAGTGGCGGAAAATAAAATTCCGTCGAAGATTTTTTTTGTCGCTCATTTGCATACATACATATATTATGAAGTATGTACATATCGAGCCCTAACCGCCAAAATAACGTAAGCCCCATTTTTTTATTTTTGATGCAGAAATACATCTAGATACCCTAGGAATATTTCTGCATCAAAAATAAAATTTTGAAAAAAGATTCGCTTACGTTATTTTGGCGGTTAGGGCTCGATATAGATATTGCTTCCTAAAGGTGAAAAGGTGCCAAGTCCACTTTTTTTCTAATTGAGTTTGTGATGCAGAATGACAGATAATGAAAAACTACATCAATTTTTCGTCTCTCCTGAACAATTTAAAAAAATGGACTTGGCGTCTTTTCACATTAGTAAGGTAAAAATAAGCCTAACCTTGCCAAATGTCCGAGTCTGGGAGCCTGTGGGCTTGGGACAAAATTTGGGCGCTGCGGGTTTGACATTAATTCCATCGAGTTGCGGTTAAAAACTTTGAGATTCTCCGATTTACTGGAAATATGACTAACAACGAGGTTTTTAAATGAATGAGGGTAAAATTGATATTGTCAAAATTTGGCAAGCCTATTCACGATGCTGACAAAGTGACAAATTACAACAAGCCAGAAATTTTTTCTGTTTCTGTCGACCGCTGTGGTGTAGTGGTAAGCAGTGCGCGCTTTCACTCATCATCACCTGGGTTCAAGCCCTGGTCAAAGCAATATCGCAAAAAATATAGAAAAAAGGTTTTTTCTTAACAGCGGTCGTCCCTCGGCAGGCAACGGCAAACCTCTGTATTTCTGCCATGAAAAAACAGCTTCTCATAAAAATACAATCGCCGTTCGGAGTCGGCGTAAAACTGTAGGTCCCTCCGCTTTGTGTGACAACATCAAGGCGCACGACACAAGTTGGAGGAGAAGCTCGGCCAAACACTAACATATGTGTAAGCGCCAATCTATTATTATTATTATTATGAGAAAAGAATCCTACCAAAATTTTAAGCGTCCTACCATCCTACCAACGAGAAAAAACCTACCAATTTTGGTAGGAAAAGCCCAAAACGGCAACCCTGAAACATGATTGTTTATTTTTAAATAAATACAGGACTGATAAAAGAAAATTAATTTAAAAAAATCGTTGTATTCCAATGTGTATGTGTGTAGCATATTTAAAAATAACCATATCATATCATATAATCATATATTTAATACTTCTATTGACAGTATCTACAAGTGCAGTCAGCAAACATTGCAGTACAGATATATAAAAAAATAAAAGGAAAACCGAGTAATAGTTTGTAAAAAATTACACTTCAATTTAAAACAAATCGCAGTGGCGGCACCTTAAAAGAAAATTACAGATAAGTTTGAGTTTTCATTTAGATTAATGAATTCCAAAATAAATTAAATTGTAGAAATGTCTCCCAGATGCTATTTATGTGAAAGGGGTAAATTAAACAATATATAGCCTTACATGCGTATTTTGGTAAGCAGCTAATTGCTAGAAATTTTATCGGAAAAGTTTTCAATTCTAATGACACTTTGTGGTTTTTTTTGTTTATTTTTGCACAAAGTTTAGAATTCAGATTTATATAGTTTTTGTTAAATAATGAGCTCCAATTTTATAAAAAAAATATATAAAAAAAATTCTAATGAAAAACATTGCGAATATTATTAAAGTTCACTAAAACTATAGCTATTTACTTATTATTTTTTATGTAAATAGTCAGTAAATTTCTACTCAGTGAAAAATGGAAATTTGTATATGTTTGAGTTAAATATTCCAAAATAATAAAGTTCTAATCTAAGTGCGATTTTTTAGTTTCCAGGTAGCTTTAAGATAAAATTTTAATACTTCATCATAAAGTTTCANAAATATGTTTGAGTTAAATATTCCAAAATAATAAAGTTCTAATCTAAGTGCGATTTTTTAATTTCCAGGTAGCTTTAAGATAAAATTTTAATACTTCATCATAAAGTTTCAGTTTGCATAAGTAAACATCGTCAACAAAGGGGCATAAGCACCCCAGAGTAAAAAATCCCCTTTAAATTTTCATACGCTATTGAGGATACGTCAAACTCGCCTTAATGTATTTGTCACACATATTCACAGATACTAATGCATGCATGGAACACCTGCGCATGCGCAAAACGTACATTTGGCTCAAACTATCACCCTTTGATTGCTGAATCCAAACACATTACACAGATAGGTTACTGCCAATATAGAAGTATTAAATATATGGCTTTATGCATTAAAAAAATGTGATAATATTAATATTTCGATAATCTGAATCAGGTCTGCAATCATTAGATCCAATTATGAATTTGTGACTGTAACCACTCTAGCAATGATTTAAGGCGAAGCGTTGGGAATTTTGAACTTACATTAGTATATATGTACATTAAGGCGGGCCGAAAATCTAATTTGTCTCAAATCCATTGGTAATAGTAAAAAGATATTGTATTATGAAGTGAACAACAAGACTGCAAAATATTAGTCTTTTATTTTAATTGTAAGAGCCCGNTCGAAAATCTAATTTGTCTCAAATCCATTGGTAATAGTAAAAAGATATTGTATTATGAAGTGAACAACAAGCCTGCAAAATATTAGTCTTTTATTTTAATTGTAAGAGCCCGCGCATCGACCGCCAAGTGACACACAGCACATTAGTCGAATAAGACCAATTCTTGTTGAAAATTCTGGGTTCAGCAAACTATTTTGGTGCATATTATTAGATAATGAATCCTTTAACGCAAAAGAGGCCCTTTAGCTTATCGTTAATCTCAAACTTATCTTTTTTCAAGAAAATTTTTATAGTTTTCTTGAAAACTGCACTGGCCTATAGTCAAAAGATGTAAAGAACAGCATTAATATTGCTGCGGTGCATTTACGACGGGGATTCCAAATATTCTAATCTTTTTTTAATATTAGCTATAGTTTGCGATTTTTTTCAAATTTAGGAACAATTTCGGTACCTCCAAAAGAAAAGCCATTATTATCCATGATCGTGGAAAAATTTCGTTTATGCAAATGAGTATGGAAACACTGAACAGGTACAACTTCTAGAAACACTAATTAGTTTACTTATGTTTATGCATAGAATACCAAAATTGCAAATAATAACTTATTATATTTGCAATTTTGTGTTCAACATTATTTTATGTTTATATAATTTTCTTATAATCTGAATGATATCACATTAAATATTATCAGAAATCGGTAACAGTAAATCTCGCCTTCAATTTGGTAATCATTACGTACCTATCGAGTAATAGTTACCAAAGTTATATCGAAAAAATTAAGTGGATCTCTAGTAGTGCTAAAAAAATGTTCTTTCAAATGCATAAATAACTTTTAAACAAAAGAACCGGATTACAGAAAAGTGTACCAGTTAGTTCAAGCTGAACGCAAAGCAATATCGTCGAATTAGAGAGTCCTCTAAAAGATTTACCTACAGTCACTTTTTCACATAATAGAATTAACTAAAATATCTATATCTAAACACTAGTTGCGTTCCCTAACTCGCAAGAAGTTGCAAGAATTTACAGGAATTTACCAGAAAGCGTTCCCGTACTCGGTTCTCTGGCAAAGTAGGGGAAAAATGAGAGAGTAAAATCTGTTCTCTCTTTGACGAAAGTTGCAAGATTTTACCCGAAGAATTTCTGCTGGTAAAATCTGGTAAAGTGTCAAACCATCAGCTGTTCAAACAATTTGAAAGTTGGATAAGCAAAATCACTGCCATGTAAACGAAAAATGGCGCCAAGGGTATATTTGACAACTTTTACCCGCAAAGCGTCCCCGTACTTCTGGTTTTTCTTTCTCTGAGAGCAATTTTGCTTTTTGACAGTTTTACAGGTTTTAAAATTGGCGTTTCTCACCCTGATTGTATTNCCACTGCCATGTAAACGAAAAATCGCGCCCAGGGTATATTTGACAACTTTTACCCGCAAAGCGTCCCCGTACTTCTGGTTTTTCTTTCTCTGAGAGCAATTTTGCTTCTTGACAGTTTTACAGGTTTTAAAATTGGCGTTTCTCACCCTGATTGTATTTTGTTAATGTATGTACTTATGTGCTTAAAACTACTATTAACTTATCAAACGATCTCTAATCTTGGACAATACATGTTTGTCATTCACCACGGTTTTTAAAACTGACCAAATCGGCGTGACCTAGTCCATGGTCATTTTTATATTATATAAACAACCGGAAACATTAAAACGTTTGATATTAATCTCGTCTAATTTTTTGGCATTTTTGACTTGGTTGCTGAATTAATGAAGAATTGAAAATTCATAAGGGAAAATTATCGTTTTTGTGAGCTTTATCTTAATATCTTAAAAACTTGTAGTCTTATTGAAAAATTATACATGAACGTTAGATACTAAATTTAAAAACCTTTTATTTGATATATTGTCCTGTTTATAACAATAAACGCATTGTGTGGATATTACGAGCCAAAGTTTCATTTTCGAAATTCATAAATTTTGAATCAATCNATTTATCTTAATATCTTAAAAACTTGTAGTCTTATTGAAAAATTATACATGAACGTTAGATACTAAATATAAAAACCTTTTATTTGATATATTGTCCTGTTTATAACAATAAACGCATTGTGTGGATATTACGAGCCAAAGTTTCATTTTCGAAATTCATAAATTTTGAATCAATCGCGCGGGCTAAAGATAAGTTTTAAATTAATCTTTCGTGGCCAAAAACTGTTGCCTTAAACCTAAGACAACATAATATTACTATTACAATACCGTCCAATGCTTTTTATTTTACCCCATAATGCTTTCCATTTCCAGACAACTTTGGGTTGATTGTGTCAAAGTGTCTCTTTCCTGATAAAAAAGTTTGAGAGAAAAGAAAAATACACTTTTTGAGAAATTAAATTTAGAAAAAATTTGCACTTTTTGTTTATTAATAAATAAAAAATTATAAATAGTTGTCTGGAAATGGAAAGCATCCCATACAAAATCGACCCAGCCTAACATACACACATATAAATTTAAGGCCGTNGAAAAATACATTTTTTGAGAAATAAAATTTAAAAAAAATTTGCACTTTTTGTTTATTGTTANCTTTTATTTTACCCCATAATGCTTTCCATTTCCAGACAACTTTGGGTTGATTGTAGTTCAAAGTGTCTCTTTCCTGATAAAAAAGTTTGAGAGAAAAGAAAAATACATTTTTTGAGAAATAAAATTTAAAAAAAATTTGCACTTTTTGTTTATTGTTAAATAAAAAATTATAAATAGTTGTCTGGAAATGGAAAGCATCCCATACAAAATCGACCCAGCCTAACATACACACATATAAATTTAAGGCCGTATTTAAGAAAAGTTGCCTAAATTCCACAATTTTTATACGATTGCAACAAATGAGGTATCAGTTTATTGGAAAATAGATATAATTTAAGATAGTACTCCATATTTTGAAATTGTAGAAATTATTGACGATCAAAAATTTAAAAAATTAAGAGAAATATGGGTGTTTTTTTAATTTACCCGATATAAAATCCCAACAAGCCTAATCCGACAATAGATTATTATAAACCATATAAAGACCTACATATATATCCTCTTCTCATATCATATTCGATCTTTGAAGTCGAATCAAAAATAGTCATTCAAAAACTGGTAAATCTTCAAAATCCTATTTTCTGACATAAATCGACAGGTAGCGACCTCTAAATGACCTTTAAAAAATCTATAAAAATAGGCGGTAATATTTCTCATAAAAACGAACAAAATTAGGGCGTAGGGTCTTGAAATTTCCAAAAAAAAGCATTTTCGATGGGCACCCTAATGCACATATACGTAAATATAACTGTATGCGATATTGAAATTCCAGTTCAAGGATATTTCCACATGTGGAGTTCAGACCAAAAGAGTACTCAAACAAAAGTATTTCTAAACTAAATAAGTATTTAAAGTAAACAAAATACCGATTGGTGTCAAATTTATATGTAAGTGTTTTTGGTTAAATCAAAAACGTTATGCTTTATTTTTTATCAGTGCAGCTGTTATAAAAAAATGATCCCTTATGACAGTTCGCGCTCAGTTTCATATCATTCCACTTCTAATCGTAACCATTTAAATAATGACAATAACAACCCAGAGTTTATTGATTTTTCTCTAAGCCACATCCCAGAGCTAACTCCGTTNAAAATAAGTATTTAAAGTAAACAAAATACCGATTGGCGTCAAATTTATATGTAAGTGTTTTTGGTTAAATCAAAAACGTTGTGCTTTATTTTTTCTCAGTACAGCTGTTATAAAAAAATGATCCCTTATGACAGTTCGCGCTCAGTTTCATATCATTCCACTTCTAATCGTAACCATTTAAATAATGACAATAACAACCCAGAGTTTATTGATTTTTCTCTAAGCCACATCCCAGAGCTAACTCCGTTGCACAGTTACCCACTGGTCCACATCGCAGGTCCTGGCTGAAAGCATCGTTCCATGCAATGCGTTCCACCCTTCCTTGGCTCGATGATTTACATAGCGGTTCGCCAATTCAGCATATAAATGTGTATGTATATTTTCATTTGATTTATTTTACTTCTTCATGCAGCTCAACACAAACATATTTTAGAGCACTGACAGATGCAGAGCAGAGCTGGATTGTTGCCTATTAAGTCCTCTAGCTATAGTATTGTACAGATATACTTATTAAGTAAATATGTACTTTCCATACTCTTTTTCTCCATATCGCCGTTGCTTGCCATTCCCCATATGGCGTTCAGACCTTCCCCACCCTCGCTCAACGCCACCAGAAGCAATCCATTTGGCTTTATTGCATTTACAACCACTTCTCCTGCGAAGATTCGCTTGTAACGAGAAAAATTGTGCTACTTTTCACAAACACATACACACTTCCAAACGAAAGAACTTGCAAACATTCGTCGTTTTATGCGCCCATTAACGCACCCACACATGAAACCAACTTGCTATTAAAAATGGCTAGAAACGGTGTGAAAATCAACCTGCTGTGGCTGTTGAAACTCTGCTTTTGTCCTTTCTCGCTTCATCCACGCGTTTCCGACCTTTTTATTATGTGCGTGCGCGAGTGCGAGTACGTTTTCCGTTATGCCGAAAGCAGTGCGCCGCAATGTGATATATGTGTGTAGGTGTTTTTATTGCCCTATGTTTGTGTGTCCGTGCATTCCTTACTGGGTTTCATAATAATTCATGTTATCTCTTTTTCGCACATAATATAACATCCTTGTTCGCATTTAAGGATATTTGTGTTAGAACGCTTGGCGTTCTGATGTAAAAAATTTGGCTTTAGAAAAAATCCATTCAAAAGTAGTTTTGTTTTTGTGCAAACGTGGAGAAGGTTGAAAATATTTTTCATTATTTTTAATGGAAATTATTTTAAAATACAGTTCAAGTTTAAATATTAGCATAAAAAGATTTAATTTACATTTGTTTTAATGAAAATATTTAGTAATTTATTCAATGCAACACATTTTGGGTAGTTGCGTTTTTGTTATTTAAATATTTATGTATTTTATCTATCCAAAACTAACGTGATAATTTATGATCACGCTTATCACGGAATCTAATTCTTTTTATCAGTACTCACTTATTTAAACAAATTTTTGAAATGTCAACTAATTTTTCGCTTGCTGGGTAATTCCACTGGAATAACGTTTACCATGTTGGCTTATTTCGACGTTTTCACATTTTATTTCGTTTCCTCTATAAGCTTTGTTCGTAACAAAATCTAGGGTATTTATTCACCCAAATTTTTTCGCCATTTATCATCGGGCTTCAGAGGCACAGCGTATGTACGTGCATACATTCATACATATGCACATATATGTGAGGGCTAGGCAGAATGACAAGTCTTCATTTATATACATATACACAATAATAAAATGTATTTGTAGATGCTCACACCTAAATACCTATACATATATGTACATATATATATACATATATACCTACATGTACATATACATACGTTTTTGTGTGAATATAGATTTGTAAATGAATAAACTTGCATATGTGTGAAGAAGCATACCCACATTTTTTTCACTGCAGGCTCAATAAATATACACCTTAAAAAAATGTGTTACCATATTCCCCTGCAGTTGGGAACGCTTAAATTTTAGTCAATTAAGTGCTTTAAAAAATCCATTTCATACAATATAGTACACTTTTGGTGCTTTGCACTTTGATTTTTTTTATTTCTTTAACGTTTGTTTCCACTTTTACTTTTTTTTTTTAATAATAAATTGCTCAAATTGTATAACAAGCAACGTAAATATTCAAAAAATATAAAAAATATTTCCGGTGTTGCCAAAGTACTTTTTGTAATATGTATTTATATCTTTTGGCGGTTTCTTTTTAAGGAGCGTCTAATGGCACTTGGCTGTCGTCCCCAGATTTTTGTTACATCTCCCGCAGATGCGACGCACCTTAAAAAAATAATACAATTTTGGAACTTCCACTTTTGCTTAGTGTTTGGCCGAGCTTCTCCTCCAATTTGTGTTGTGCGTTTTTATGTTGTTACACAAACGGGGGAGCTACAGATTAAAGCCGTTTGGAAAAACTCTTTCTAATTTAGATGTTGCCCAAACAAGGATCAAGCCGAGGTCCTACGGAGTGGTGGGTTGCGCCTCTAACCACTCAGCCACAGAGGCGAACATACAGGCAATAAAATGATGCCTCTCGATACGCGCATTGTATTTTTGTTTTTCCTGTCGAGTATGTAGAAATGTTGTCAGTTTCCATTGTCAACTGCACAGTTACGGTTATTGTCGTACACTCTCGAAAAGTACTTCTAGTGCTTTGACAAAAGATTGGAGACGCAGCTGCGCGCAAGGCTGCGTGATTTCTTGGGGCCTGGATAAGTATGCATGCGTAGCGAGACACAAATAAATATGTACATATATGGATGCATTTCTACTATATGAAAAGAACTGATAAGCACATGCACACACTTACGTACATATACGTAGTCTCCAAGCGGTAGAGACAATTTATTATAACGCTCCGCTGGGATCAACTTTGACATATATACATACATACGTACACACACGCATAAATATGCATACATACTTATGTATAAATGAGTGTTAATCAGGGATGGAGTTTCAAAATTTCAAAATGTGCCTAATACACTGCAAAAATAGTGCCGAAAAGAAAATGAAAGTACCACAAAATTAAAAAAATTAAAAGCGTTTTACGAATAATGTATTTTCAGAAATAGTATTTCTAAAGTACACTGAAATCATATAATTAAAAGTGATTAAAATGCAAATATTTATACCACCAAAAGACCTTTCTGGAGGTTTTCAGGCGTGAAGAATCTGAATCTTCAGATTATTTTATACCAAAATGCGTTTATTTTTACCAAAAACGTTGCGGCTGCTAGGTGCCCTATGGTGCAAATAAACACGAAGAAACATTATTTAGAAACATTTTTGAGAAAGATTGTTTGTTTGCACTTATTTTTCATGTTGCTTCCATGTTTTTTCATTAAAGCGCACATTAAGGGGCCTCTTTGGTAAAAATAAATTGTAAACTGAGATTCTTCAGACCCCAAGTACACAAAACGACCTTTTGTATGTATAAATATTTGCGTTTTAATCACTTTTAATTGTTTAATATCGCCAACCTAGAAAAATTGAGAAATTAGTTTTCTATATACAATCCAGACTTTCAGAAAAAATTGGTATCATCACTTCCCGGAAAAAAGTGAAAATGTCGTACAGTGATATTACAGTAAATAATTTGAGTGAATGGTTCTTATAGACTTATATAAATTCATAATAAAATAAAACACTGAAATATAGCTATTTGGACATGCCCACACAAATACCTATGTGCAAGGTAACAGCAGTGTGACATTTGGACCATTCTTTACATTGGCTAATTTTTATTAATTTCAAACAATGGCCTTTATCTTAATTGATTTTGATTTTAATTTTTCGAATCTATAATGCAATATATGTTTGCTTGTTATATATTGACATAATAATAATAATAGATTGGTGCTTACACATATGTTAGTGTTTGGCCGAGCTTCTCCTCCGATTTGTGACGTGCGCCTTGATGTTGTCATAGAGAGAGGAGGGACCTACAGTTTACGCCGACTCCGAACGTCGATTGTGTTTTAATGAGAAGCTGTTTTTCATGGCAGAAACGCTCGAAGCTTTGCCATTGCCTGCCAGGGGGCGACCGCTGTTAAGAAAAAACGTTTTTTCTAATTGTTTTGTTATTGACATATAATGAAAAATTTCAGTAATATTCGAATGTGCCAAAATTAGATTAATTGTGCCGAAAGTTCCTCTGTAAGTGAAAGTGCCTCTGTGAATAAAAGTGCCAAAAATGGCACTATTCTGCCTTCTTTTCCATCACTGGTGTTAATGCACACATTTATTCTGAAATCTAAGCCAGTTTAGAGAGACAATTTTTAAATGGTAAAAATAAAAAAAATTATCTTCCCTTCGTTTCTCTCATGCTTCAGGCAAAAATTAAGAGATTTACGATTTCATTATACGTGTTTAAGTTATATCTGTAGAATGAATTAGGAAATATGACGCCATCTGTTGGCGGATAGTGGAAATTTCTTTAAGACAAGCGCAGCCGGCAAAAAGAATTAAAACTGAACTTTTAATATACATATGTAGGTGAAATACTAATTGTAAAAACACAAGTATAAGCGTCTTATGTATCTAAACCTCAGTAGATTGTAATGCCAAATGCTGCGAAAGTTAGACATTTTCTTTTAGTGCAGCTTAGAAATAAAAGAGGCTGTTTACATTTAGGATTTTACCCTATCATCCCTAGATGGGGAATAAGGTTTTACCCTTTCGAAAAGAATTACCAACTTTAAAAAAATTTGATTCAAATTATATAATAAGGTAAATTAATTATTACAATATGGGTATCAACCGAAATGGTTTCGAAAAGGCTTTATTTCTCAACTACAACTAGTAGGGTTGCCACCTATTTAAAAATCAAATTTATTTCGAAATATTCAAAATTAAGCGTGGTACCAGTCAGTTGATGCGGCTTAACCCTAAAGCCATTTTAAGCTAAACTTAGATGGATTTTTATACTTCATATTACCATAACAAAGTCTAATTTTGCAGACGAGATTTTATAATTCCATAATTTTAAACAGCGTAACAACCATAACGCGCTAAAAAAATGTACAGCTGTAGTAGTATAAACGCTTTTTAAGTATACATCTTTTTATACCTTTCATGAGCATGAAAGGATATTATAAGTTTGGTCCGATGGTTGTAAGTACCATAATAAGAAGAATGTATATTTAAATGATCAGAACGTCGAGCTGAGTCGATTTAGCCATGTCCACCTCTCCGTCTGTTTTTATGCAATCTAGTGTCTCAGTTTTCGAGATATCCGAATGAATTTAGGTATCATTTGTCGGAACTGGAGAAATAGCCTCCATAAGTACAACTGATTGTTTAGATATGAGATTTTTCGTTACAAATCCTCCATTTAAGCAGCTAGGAACATGAAATTTTGCAATACTTCCTCCCCTTATCTACAGAATATTTACAGTAAAAATTACAAAGATCGGGTCACTATAACCTATAGCTCTCATACAACTGATTGTTCAGATATGAGATTTTTTGTTTTAACTTCTCCATTTATGCAGCTAGAAACATGAAATTTCGCACTATTTTCACTCATTATCAACAGAAAGTTTACAGTGAAATGAAGAAATATCGGGTCACTGTAACCTATTTATAGCCTCCATACAACTGATTGTTCACATATGGGGTTTTACTGTAAAACTCCTTTATTTGGACAGCTAAAACCGATAAATTTCGTAAGCTATTTTATAAATAATACTACAAAGTCTAATGGGAAAATCGTCAAAATCTATGCTGTATAAACTTTATCTCCTATACAACTGATTGTTCAGATACCAGTTTTTGCAATATATGTCCTTTATGTAGGAAGTTAAACCCATTAAATTGTGTTACCGGTTTACCGATCAATTAGATTGGTGCTATATAAGGTATATCTTCCATACCTCTAATTGTTTAAATATGATTTTTTATATATGTAACTCCTCTATCTACATACATATGTATGCTGTGGATATATAAATTTTTTAAAATGTAGCAATATGTTTAAGTAAAATGTTCAGATATTCATGATGCTCTTACTTGTTTCTTGCTTATGCACTTCCTCTATAAAAAATATATTTNCATGTTTAAGTAAAATGTTCAGATATTCATGAAAGGTATGAAGCCTTCGGCAAAGCCGAAGACAGCGCTGCTCTTACTTGTTTCTTGCTTATGCACTTCCTCTATAAAAAATATATTTCTTTGAATGCATCATATGCTTTATCCCACTCAATATTTAAATTAACAAAAGTTTATTTTTAATTAGTGAGGTAGTCGCTTTGTTTCTCCCATTTTACATTCATATTTCTTTCAATACTGTCTTTTTTCAGTATAAAGATCATCCATTTTAATACGAATTTTTTTGCAAATTACTGAAATGTATTTATATGTATAATTGAAGAAGTATAATATTTTTGCATACTATATTTTTTCCAACAGTATATAGTATGCAGATCGATGAAGGGCCGTTACTATGGTGATTGACTCGATTTTTCCAAACCGGTTTCCACTGGCTTTTAGGCGGCTTTTTGTACAAAACGGTTTTTTTCTTTCATACAAATCTTGACCTCTAAACAAAATTTTCGAGTTTTTCGAAGTTTTCAATGCATTTTCCAGTTTAAGGGAATCCCGTAAATAGTTTTGAAATTATATCGTAGGTTATTTGGAGATGAACAGTATATCATATTGAATTCAAATAAATAAATGTTTGGCGCTTGAAGGTGTTTGGCCGAGCTCCTCTTCCAATCCGTGTTCTGCTCCTTGATGTTGTGACACTTTTATTTCACCTCCGAAGAAGAATTTTTATAGCAAAAGTACACTCGGAGGTTTGCCATTGTCTGCCGAGGGGCGAGGAGAATTTGAACCATGGGCCTGTCGAGTGGCAAAAGGCGCACCTAAGCACTATTCAAATCCCAAAAAAGTCAGCAAAAATGCAAAAAAGTATTTTAAAAAAAAGTTAAAATAAGACCAAATGTGAATTTTTCAATGATTTTTATTTGTTTTACTTGTGATCTAAAAACTTATTTTGCTTGGCTATTTTCTAAACGAAAGATATCTTTACTGTTAATAGCTTTATTGAAATTTTTTGGCCATGACTTTATACCAGCATAAGCATTTTCCCTGTAAGAAAACTATGTGAAATGAAACCGATTAATCCTTTTTTTCCTAATTTCAAAATCGCTAAACGGTTTTTTCCAAATTTCAAGTCTTTTCAAATAATCGAATACCCTAGCCGTTACACATCTGAGATTATTTTTGTGTTATATAGAACTTATTTTACATTGTAACCATTAAACAACGGTGTTTTAAAACTATACAACTTTCCACATAACCATCTTTGTATTTTTTTTTAGTATCGAGTTCAGCCCACTTGCGCGCGTTGTTAACATTTAAAAACTCTTCTTGCTTTCGTTATGATACTCCATGTTATTTACGCAAATCACACATAGCCGATCGTCTAATCGATGACTTCATTATTATTTTCCAACAATTTAAAAAGGTTTCCCTTTCATGCCGCTATCCCCAAGGTGCCACAGCAAAACCAAAAATTTTAAACTAAATAAAACAAAAAATAATGCGATGGAACAGAACTTATGTGAGAATCCAATATGTTCATGGAACGATTCAATGGCTATACCCTGCAAAAGTCGCGACTACTCCATGCATGCGTGTAAAGAGTACTCCCTAAGGATCAAGGAGTACTCCAAAATTAACCACAATTCATATAAAAAATATGGTCCAATTAACATTGCGATGTCCTAGGGCAGGACCATATACTCCATCCCTGCATTACATCAGAGTAGCACAAAACTACTCCAACATATTAACAATGGCATTGTTGTTATATTTTTTCGTTTGTACACGCTTTTGTTCTTCACTTCTCAAATGCTTTTTCGAAATTAATAAAAACCAAGACAAAAATTANTAGGCATGCTGTGAATTAACTATTAAGCTGTCTGATATCTTAAAAATATATATTTTCTCCATGATCATTAATGGGTTAAAATTCTACGGTAACAGCTTTAGGAGGTTGGATTCACGTACATTTTGCTTTAAATGCAAAAGGAAATACACTAAAAAATAATTAAAATTCCATTCAAGTATTTGTGTTGTTGAGAACAAAAATCACCGTTTAAGGGTTTATGAGGTGTTTGCTGGATTTTAAAATAGACTAAAAGGAAAACAAAAAGGTAATGTAAATAAATTTGATAAAGTACCTTTCAATATACTTAATATTTTTGAGCATTTTCTTGGCTTTTAGCTTTTAATCATGACAAAACTTGTTGAACTAGCTTACTTACTATCAAACTGCAACTGCTTTATACACTTGTGGAAAGAAATAGAAACTTGAACAAATTAACTTGGATGAGGATTATCCCACAAAAAAGTTACTACTAAAAACAAATATTTTTAAAGCAAACTTTCTAAATATGAACGAATTTCGACTATAAATACTAGTTTATGAAATATATATCAACTCGTGCGCTACCTATCAGCAAAATTTTTAGTAGAGTTATTCCTTTTCAGTGAGTTAATATACGTTCTAAATATGAATCAAATCGGACTATAAATGCGGGTTTTCAAATATCTAGATTCATGCGCCACTTATCGGATTAACTAGGTCATCGGGAAATTGGTCAAAAATTGATGGCAAGATTTGCCCCTAACTAACATACATACATACATACAGAGCAAGTTAAATAAAACCTTGTAATAAAAACAGAGATGTCAAGGAGCTTATTTCGCCTCTAATCTTCTTTGTTCGCTAAATAAGCTTAGATTTTCTTACTTAGTAGCAGAAACTTAACTATAAATTATTTACATGAAAAAAATATCGCAAAGTGGGCGTTTATTGTAATCCAGGTTGTGCTCTTAAGTGATAAAAAAAACATGCCTATTCCTGATACTTTTTTAAGCGTTGTGAGGTACTAGGAATGTTCTTTTTTTCGGCTTTTTCCGATCCCGTGATTTTCGGTATGGCGTTGTCACAATCCCGGAATCCCGGGATTTAGATATTCATTACTTTTCAACAACTTGAATCGCAAAAATTGCTTCTATATTGTTTGAGAAGTTCTCCTACCACGAAATAAATAATAAATAAATGGGTTTGAAACCTACTGTTTTATTTAAAGTGGCGTTTTTATTTTTTCTCTCTGACCGCAGGATTTATTTTGAATTTCAAGATATGATTAATTCCAAAAATTATTAAAAAATTTAAAGCAATGTACAATAAAAACATGGGTAACAAATGCAATAGGAAATTTCTTTAGAATTCAAAAAATTTAAAAAATTTTGGATTCACAAGGACGAATAGGTAGTTTTTAAGCTGATAAAGTTAGAAGAACGAAATACTAGCATGTTATCGAGTTTACATAAGCCCTTAACATATAATTTTTTCAAAAACAAATATTGCGAAATTTAAAGGATAAAATGTTTTAAATCACATTTTTAATATTTACCAGTACTTCTGCACTAGAAACTTGAATCTGTTTAAATTCTACAGGATTTCCTAATTAATTTTATACCCATACTTCTTCTCTAAGCACATTTCTCTGAATTTTTTAAATCATTTTTGAATTTCTGACTTCAAAGTGGAAAACTATAAACGCAATTTTACTATATTTGGCCCATGGTTTCGCGAATACATATATTGATAATTGTGTTTCAAATTTACTATCACTCGATGTTATATGTATAATGAGCTAGGCATTTATAAAAAAAAATATTAATTATTAAATAAAAAAAAGAAACATAGCCAATACTGATCAAGAAAAGGAGTTTATATTATTGCCATTAGTGCAGATTACAAATCCCGAAGTTTTCGATACCTTAAAAAGTCCGGGATCCCGGGATTAACATTCGTATGAGGTACATACACGACTTATAATGAATACAGTGGCTTGGTGTAACAAATTTATTCAAAACCGAAGTAAGCGGTCAATGCCCAGGATTATAAATTTTATGCAAATTGGTAGCACGTCAATGGCGGTTAAATATATTCCTACAAATTGCTTTTATTAAGTGTTAACAGTTTTAAATTGACGCCAAGTAATACTTAACCGATTATAAGTATGTATTTCATCAATTTGCTTAATACTTTTTTCTATTTTGTATCCAGCCCNACAAATTGCTTTTATTAAGTGTTAACAGTTTTAAATTGACGCCAAGTAATACTTAACCGATTATAAGAATGTATTTCATCAATTTGCTTAATACTTTTTTCTATTTTGTATCCAGCCCATTGTGATATAGTGCATTACGAAATTTTTAACTTAATTGAAATTCAATACGGAGCTTCATTTCATGTTTACACACATTCCCAATGATTTAACTGAAATAATGCATTTGTTTAACCACTCCTGTCAAAATACCGCTCTGCCCTTCTGCAGAACATATTCTTTAAACGCACTCATTCCAAGTGGAAATTATGTAACATCTTCGCATCCACATTTTTTTACAATAGGTGGAAAGCAAAGATAGAAAGGAAGCTTCGGGTGACATTCCCCAATGATAAAAAAAATAGACAGACAAAAAATCTGAGTCAAAAGCCGAGAGCAATGCTTTCAAAACGTATGACCGGTTGAAATGGTTAGAGGCAGTGAGGATATTCTCTGCAGATTTTTGAGGTCATAAAGCATGAATGCCTCTGTTGTTGAATGCCGAAGTCTTGGCGTTCGCTTTTGTATTCCCAATGGAATGACCCACATACACTAATGCGTAAAACACAATACATGCCTAGCCAGAAGACAGTGTGTACGTAAATACATTCGATATGGATGCTTTGCCACTTCTTTCGCTTTTTGGAAGGTGGTGGAATTTAAAAGTAGGCTGAACTGTGCTGAGTAGAGCACAAATCAAGGGAAGGCATTTAGCTTTCCGCTATTTTAGCTCGCTCACAAATATCGCTTGCTCAGCAATGAAACTCTCAGTCAAAATACTAGCTCGAAGGTGAATGCTAAGGGCGTTAAAAAAACATTTGAATTCATAATTTTTGCTATAAAATTTCATTCTGCTTACACGCACAAATATTTGTTAAAGTATCGGATAAGTACACTTTTCACAAGGCAAGGCATGCAATTAATCCTTATTTTTCACAAATAGGTTGTAAAAACTTCTTATTGACTTCACTGCATATCAATTTATCTTGCTTGTGTGTATACATATAGTACGTAGTTGAATATAAGCTTCCCCTTTCTGTTCAAGTCCCCAAGGGCCAGCGGAACAACAGCAGTTGAGAGTTTGTTGAATGTGCCTTTGTACATTTTTCTCTACACGCTATGCTCGGGTAGCCAGAACATTTTCCAATCGAATTTATTGCCCCAAATAAGAAAGTGAGCGACGAACACGGTTTTTGCTCCGTTTTGCTGAGAGGCGAATGCAATAAATTTCTATGTCCTGCGGCAATAAAGCATTCGATTCGTAACTGTGACTTTGGTGGTTGCCAAAAGGCGAAAATATGTAGAGATAAAAAATGTTTGATTTTTCATAACGATAGCAAATGTAAAAAGTTAAAGATTAACTTATATGTACTGTAGGGAAGCTTTTCTCGAGTTTAAATTACAGTTGTTAATCCTTCTTATATAAATTTAATATTATGAAATGGTTTTATACAAGCGTACTTCTTGAAATTAGCCCTTAATATTTATTACTTTCATTCTCTTCAAGTGATCAATTTCAAAATCATTAGGGTTTGTTGGCATAATCAAATTTAAAGTGTTTTTATTTTGGAAATTTGGTAGCCCTGTGGATTCAACCATAAAACTTGCAGGCTGCTTTGCAATTGAGAACCTTACCCTAGGGTATATCGGCATTGGAAAGGCAGAGGGGAAGCAAGCGGAGCATGCGCAAAAAAACTTACTGGCCACGGAAAGACAATCAAAAAATTAGTACATCAGTTTAATTTCAATATTGTTATCCCGGTCAAAAAGTTATGTTTATATTATATAAATGTATGTTATATTTTATTTGAATGAATGCTTCCAATGCAAGTTCTTGTTAAGTGCTTGGCCAAGTTTCTGCACCAATGTATGGTGTGCGTCTGATTTGTTGATATTACATAATCTACATAATAAAAATTTATTCAATGAATGGCACAAATTATTAACATAGAAAAGGAAATTTTACACAAATTTTTTTAGATTAAACGCGATTTATAGTGCACATATTGAAGATTTGGCGACGGTAAGTTCCTCGTTTCCCCATCAATACACTAGACTTGTTTTCACAGCACTGTTTCACCATGTACATATGTACATACTGACTGCGAAACTCGTTTTATATTAACGTACATACATATGTACATGCATACAAATTAATACCGCATATACAGCTGTATGTACATACACTATGTATGGATATGAATGCGTGTATAAGTGCATAATAATTTATGAAAGGTATTTGCACCTTTAATAACAAATATTTAATACTTAAAAAGGTTACATTTTAATTTTCTTATAAAAATCGGTTGAACTTCGCCGCCGTCAATGTTGTCTCAGTTGCGCCTGGACGAACGAAATGAATTATTGCGTTTGCTAACGAATTCGCCACTCTGGTATTTTCATCGATAGCATTTACTCATAAAGAATGATGAATACGGCGAATATTGGTTGAGTATTGTCGTCGGATGAGTTGTATGCTATGGTGTGTGTGAGTACGTTGACGACAAATATGGCGTCGTAAATAAATTCGCCGAGGTGCACACACGCGTGCTTAAACTAACCAAGAAGCGATAGAAAGGCAATTCATCTTCATTGTACGCCTTCATTGCTAGCACAGGGAGGTTTCGAAATAATGAGTGAGACTTGCACCTTGCGACTCAGTCTCAGAAGTAAGTGAGAAAGTTAACACGGCGCATTTGAGTTATTTTGCCACTTGAGTGCAAATTCATTGCGGTAGAATGAGTACAAATTATTGCTGCAACATGTTGCTATGACATTCAGAAGTAGCAATACTGTAAACACATACCGTCGATGTTTTTGCAAAACCGCCTATCTTACGTCACTCAAATTTTACATTGAAAATTGGCATTGACTTGATAGGCGGTATTTTCTCTGGCTATTATTTTACAAGTCTGTTGTCTTAATAACGATGTTACGTTTTTTATTCATAAATGTCGATGCCTGGAGTTCAGGGTTACCAAATCTCATTTTTGTCACAACGGCGATTTAGGCGGTTTTGTAACTGGTCGATGGGCGGTTTTGCAAAATCATCGATGATATGTAGATACATATGTATGTTGTATGTTGTATGTAAATTATTTATTAAAAGTTAATTACGCAGAAAATTATTAATACGACTTATGTACATATTTGATATTTTATATTTTTTTTCGAAGTGCATTTGGCTATATTGAAAATAATATGCATTGAAAAAAACATAAAGAGTAGCTCCTCGTGCACTGACTTCGAACATAATTTCATTCATTCTTTAAAATTGTTCTTACAATTCTTTCAATTGTACTTACAAAGAAGCATATGTTTGGAACAGAAATTTAATTTGTCTTGGATCGACACACAGCTTCATGTGCATAAAGGATACTTCTATTATTATTGGCGAACATTTTGTATATCCCAAGTGTTAGGTACAAATCAGCCTTCCTTGAGCGGACTCCCTCTAGACCGGACGCGGACAGGATTTTTTTATAAAATTGGCGCAAAAACTTTTATTGCGCAGAAGCGTACCTCTTATCAGTGTACATAAAAATCTCTCTTTATAATCAAATCAAACGAAAACTGTTCTTGAGCGGACGCAAACTCTTTATTGGCAGGCAAAACAAGACCATCACGATATAAAAAAGTCAATGAAATGCTTATTAGATGCAAAACGGGGATGTCCCAAGGCAAAATGTAACATTTTTCGTTTGGTTTGCACAACCCCTTTTATTTTGACTTGAAGCTGCCCAGTGGCATTTGTACATGCAAGAAAAGTAATTCTGGCCTTTTCTGCTTTTCTCCCCGGTGCTGTTTTTTCGGTTTGGCTGACATACGTTCTTTTAAGAAGCATTTTCCACAACAAACCGGTCTCATCTACGTTGTAAATTTGGCCCTCGCAAAGCTTCAACTCGTAAATAATATTCCTGAGTTTGTGCTTAAAGGAATCTTTTGATAGTTTCTCGCTGCATACTGTTAACAATCGGATTCCAAAGCGAGATTTAAATCCAGATAACCAACCAGACCTGGCATGAAAACTACCTTCTACTTCCTTAATGTTAGCGTGCTACTTTATTGCCTTTTCCTTAAGCATATCCCTAGTAACTGCACAGTTTTTTTGCGTTGCTCTATATTCCCCTTGTATAATGCCTTCTCCATGCGGGGATACTCTCCTTTTCTAAGAGTCTTCCGCTTAGATGCTCTAGCAGGATATAGTATACGACGTTTTTTTTATTCCCGAAATTTTTGATTTAGATACACCATAAATTTTTGCCAAGGATGAAACACCAGTACCTTTTCCGATTTTTTCAACAATTTCAGCTTTTTGCTTCAACGAAAGGAATTTCCGTGCAGGCACGATATCACTAAATTTATTAGCAGACAAAAACTTAAAAAACTACATAAAACAGCTCAAATTCACTGACAAGTGGTTGGAACCCGACAAGAAACAAATAAACATTAGCATCAAATAGCAGCATTTTCCAGTAATAAACATAAAGTTGTAAATTTCAGGGAATACTCGCTTTCATTTCCGGTTAATTTTGGTGTTTTCTTGTCAATGTATGCTTGCCGTTTCTTTTAAAATTGTGTTCACTATTTAGAGGCTTTCGATTGTCCACCATTTAGAGTTCTCCGTGTAAATATTTCGGTGTTCACTATAGCGGGCGTTCACTGTGTGGAGACACGACTGTATGTATTTTCATTTGAGATAGGGAGTTTTTAACCAATTTCGGAGATAGGACGTTCTACACCCAAATTCTGAGATAGGGCGTTTTTAAATCAAATTTAGAAATATGGCGTCCTTCAACCGAATTCTGAAGTAGGGTGTTATTGAAAAGATTTTTGAGATAGGTAGGGTGTTTTCGAACCGGCTGCCGAGATAGGTCGATCGTTCACTCAGCTATCGATTTGTAAATGAAATGCTTTTCAAAAATACATACATACATACAAACATACATTCATACAAACGACTTGCGTTCTGTTTTGGACTCGTTCTAAATCGCTTAGGCGGTTACAGCGCCAATAATTAAGAAGATGAAGATTCCGCCCCCTCCGGCGTTGGTCCCTGCCTGTATACGTGATGCTTTGATATTTGCTATTTTTTACTTCTGTTCACTTAACCATATTATTATTTTTAAGTAATTGCTCTCACAACACCACAAAAAATCCTGAGCTCGTTCAAAGAGTACCAAGAATAGGTACATATGTTTTGCTAAATTTTTAAAATTTAATTAAAAATCCAATGAGTGCTTTTCTTAAAAATAGTATTTTTTAGTATTTTTTGTATCATGTTTTTTAGTATAGCATAAAAAGTATTTTTTGCTCAATTCAAAAATTCGTTTTGAGTGCATGCGAACGTGTATTCATTATTGAGTCTATGCATACATGTATGTACATAAGTACATATATTCTGTGGTGTGTGTGCATGTATGTTTTGGCACAATCGCACTCAAAAAGTACTACCAAGCTAAATCAAAATTTATATGTATTTATTTACCATTTGTTAGAGTGAAAGCTGTACGCTTAAAGAGGTTTACTTGTTTTGTTGTCTGTACGAAATCACTCATCTAACAGTTAATAACATCTTCGCCTGCATCCGAGCGAGATAGCATTAGGTTTATGAAGCAAACGGCACTGTAGTAATGAATGTAGAGGCTGGGTTATTCGTCTTCCAACAACCGCCATTATTCATTTATATTTTTCTCTGCCTGACCAAACTAGACCGCCCGTAGCTCTCTGACTCATATTCTCCAGCAAGCATACACTCCATTGCGCTCTCACCTCTTTGCCTTGCCTTGATTTTGTTGCTGGTACAACAGCTGTTAGCAAACAGATATGTAGGTAGAGCGCATACTCAGTTCTCCCAATAATGCTAAAGGTAAATGGTTGTTGGTGTTTTTGGCACCAGTAATGATGATGGTGGAGTGGTGCGATTTCTACGCTCGGATTTCACTGTTGTGCCTTGCTCGGCGCTCATTCATTCCAAACACTTTGTTGGCGAGATTTTAATGGCCGCTCTGAAGTGTTTATCGTTGGCACACAATATTCGCTTACAAGTGGAATTGTCGAATGTCTGATGGCGCGCGCAATGGCTCACTTGATGTTGTTACTCTCTTTTTGTTGCTGCTACTGCTTTTCTTAAGTTTATTTTACGGCCGTATATGATGGCGTTGTATTTGTTGATGGTGCTTCTGCTGTAAATTTACATGCATGCATACATACTTCTATTATGCATATATTTAGTATATACAAAAATACTTCTTGGAAATTGCAATGGAAGACAGTTTTTCACAGACATCGCAAGGCATAAAGATTTTTTTTTGCTTTCGTATCGCTCGTATTGATTCGAATTTTCATTTGGTTAAATTAATACGTATCTATTAATTTTCATGTACATACGTGCACAAGTACATATGTATGTAAGTACATATGTATATTAAACCATACCACGATGTAGGTATGATGGGACTTAAAAAAGCTCAACCTGTTCAAAGCGATTTTGAACACTTACTAGGAGAGTATTTTAGGAGAATAAAAATTTTTTGTGTTAGCATCCAGTGAAAACATCTAAATCGGTTTTATTTCTATAACTCGTTTATTTGATGCCCGATTTCTATATGCCGTTGTAAAGTATTAAAAAAGCCTAAATACCTTAAACAATACAGAGTATGTCAAACTAGGAAGAAGCTTAAATATACCCTCCCAAGCTTAGTAGCCGAGAGAGATAAAGGCAAATTCAATCCCTAAAAGATTTACTTTAAATACATGTTTTATAATAATAATAGACTGGCGGTTACATATATGCCAGTGTTTGGCCAAACTTCTCCTCCGATTTGTGGCGTGCGCCTTGATGTTGTCACACAAAGGGGAGGGACCTACAGTTTTACGCCGACTCCGACTGGCAATTGTATTTTTACGACAAGCTGTTCTTCATGGCAGAAATATACTCGGAGACGGAGGGGCGACCGCTATTAGAAAAAACATTTTTCTTTTTTTTTGCTGTTGGGTTGAACTGGGCTTGAACCCAGCCCCGCGGATTGGAAACGCGCACTGTTAACCACTAAACCACAGCGGCCGCCAATTTACATGTTTACTTTTATTATTATCATACATGATAACTAGACCGCTTCTCCGCTCCCTATGATAATTCTGAGAGTCGCAAATCGAGCGTTCATTTTTCCGACAGGAATAAATAACACGTAAGAAAATGAGTTATTCTCTTTTGAGATCAATATAATTTGTATGATCAATCTAAACGTCCGAAACTGTAAGAATACATTGACTAACCGCCATTTAAGTGTCAAGTAGGCTAAGATTCTTTTAAGAATTAAAGGGTGTCCCAAAATGTCGGCAAGATTTTATTTAAATAGAAAATACAGTTTTGTTAACAGATTTTGTTTTAAAATGAATAGCGTCTTGGCTGCCACAAAGATACACATGTTCATACGCAATTCAAGTGAGTGGCACTTTTTTAGGGTTTTACGATGGAAAAGAAATGCGTACACAATGTTTACAGTGTTGTAGGGTTTTTGGGCGGGAAGAATCAATGGATCATACGTTTTAGAAAACGAGAAAAATATCCTAAGATTCAATTTAAAACAATCAAAGAATACTGTGTTTTCTCTTTAAGTTACTAAAATTTTTCGTAAATCTTGGAATCCCCTTTACAAAGTACATGCATATATACAAATTCTAGTAGATATATATATATGTAAACAAGTATATATGTATGTACATATATAGGTAGTTTCGGAACAATCTGTGTTTTAGCGAATATGTACACAGTGGTGCGCACAGAAGTATCCCGAGGCCCGCGGCAAAAGAGCATCGAAACTTCTTCAATCTTTAATACTGAATCGCAATATATTCTTAATGGGAACCAACCTGCTTTCTTCACACGCGATGGTAGCGATATGAGACTGAGGAGTACCAAATCGGATAAAGAAATTTTCTGCAAACATCGGATTTCTTCACATAGATCAGTTCCAACTAAATCGTGTTGGTAAGAAATTTTCTGTTATCCAGCAAAAACCGTTATAGCATTCTCAAGATCTGTGTCGGGAGCTTCAACCACACCCGAGTTTCTTGTAGGTCACTCACCCTTCACATTGGCTCAAGAATCGGATTAAACAATTGGGACTTTTATGATATTGTTTAAGGCAGGGCGCCAAACTTGGATATAGAAAACTTGGGATTTGAAATGCTCTACAGGGCTGACAAATACTGCGTGTTTCCAGTTCCAGTGTTAGTTATGAACTTCAAAGAATCTTGTTTTTACTCTGAATGCATTAGGGGAATTTTTGCAAAATGGTTTCACTAGTGTGAAATCAAAAAATTGCATCCTCTTGTGCGAGTACATAACATCGGCTTCACCCCGGGGGTTAAATCCAATTCAAGAACATTTTTAAAAAATTCAATGATTCTTTTGTTGTTTTTAGTTAACGGGCGGACCCTGAAGCTCCTGAAATACCCTCATTGTGAGTGTTCAAATTCGCTTGGTACAATTTGTACTTTTTTCGGCCCATACATCGCCTTGTATACGCTATTTAAGTTAGTACATATGTAAATATGTCCATGTGCGTACAATTTTAGACATTGTAGTGAAAGAGACTATCGATACTTTTATTTTCATTTATTTAACATATTTTTTTGTCACATCACCCATTGGAATTTTTTTTAGATTTATCGAAATGAAGCATTGTCTTCTATGAACACATATATACATACATATGTATATATGTATGTTATATGTTGCTATTCTCTTGTTTACTTTATTTTTTCTATTTCGTTTTAGATTTGTTTTAATTGTGCATATGTATGCGTTTGTGTGTGCTCGTTTTCATTAGACTTGTGCGTGTTCACTGCTGTTTCGACAAAATTTATGAATTTATTAGTTTATGTACATATGTATGTTTCCCCCTTTTTATTCCGATGATTTTTTACTTCGTTTAATTTCTTTGTCTCTAGTGAAGTCGATTTGCCAGCCGATGTGTTTATTATCTGAGAGCTCGGACGGAATGTGAAGTTAAAGTGGTGATGTGTTAATACTTATACATATATATGTAGTTGTAAAAAAAACGGAGATATTTACATATATTTGTGTTCAAATTGTGTTTTGTATCTTCGAAATTGATTTATTCAGCGTATTAGAAGCAAATTTGGAACTATCTTAGATTTATTTGTTCAAGAGTATAGGAATATGTACATATGTATATAAATAAATCATAAAATTGGATTTGACTTAAATATTTAAGCGGGAAATTAAATAACTTCAATGAAATGAAGGATTAGAACAAACCAAATTACTGTCAGTAGTTTTATAAAAGTTTAATCTCAGTTTTGCTTTATAAATTCGAATTGTGAAAATCGAATATACAAGAATAACAGCTTAAACAGCGCACAGTGTTAGCTCAGAAGGCAAATATCGAAAAAACAGTTTTCAGTTATCCGCAAGGGTTGGGTATCTATGGAGAGGTTATTTGTAAATCGAGGATAATATGATTAACTTTTCCGAATATTTGAAATACGTACATATTTTTTGCTAGGAACCCGTTAAAGCTAATACGTTTGTAAAAAAAAATCCTGATTCCACCCCTCACGAAATTACCCGAAAATGGAGTTTAGGAAGTAGAACATTGGCTTGGCGAATTTTTAGTGGGAAAATATAAATAAAAAATAAAATGAACTATTCGCGCGGGTTACATTCGGTGGCTTTTGGGAAACCGCGATTGATGTTTGGAATCTTTTGTATCATGGATGGTGGATTTTTTTCAAATTTTGATATGTTTTTTCGGTGCAAGGATGTACCTATGTAATGGAATCCAACCCAACTTCTGCTTACGATTGAGCATACATTTTCTCCTTCCATGTTTTCCATTTTCCTTTTCTATGTTTTTGGTAAACAGCTTACGAAAGTCAGCTTTGCCTTAAAGTGGTGCCGGCAATGGTTATTAACAAATTCATTGTTTATTAAAATTAAAACTAAAACAATTATTAAAGATTTTCAGATTATTCAATGCAGAATTATGTTCTTCAGCAAGTACTCTCATTGACCCTTCACTGTGCAACAAGTTTTCTGCTTCGATTGTATTTTTTTAAGATATGACCGTATTTAGCGGACAATTTCTTCTTTGCTACAAGGAAACCGAGCGCAAAGAAGCAAAGATAGTTAAAAATGGGCAAAACAAAAGACTTTTAAAAAGCAAAAAATGCATACTGTTTCTTCCCCGAAATGGTAAAAAATCAGCGCAACATGCAAACCTGCCACAACGAGAGCCATTCTCCTCCTTTCTCTTCCGTGCATTGTTGTAGCACTGTTGGTGGCTGCCGGCTGCTGGCTGCTTCCTTATTTTTTGCCTGCGCGCCGTCGCTATTTTTTGTGTGCAGGAATGAGCAAATAAATAAAAGATCGAATCATGACAATTTTTTCGTGCAACACTGCAGCAGTTGCTCTGCCAATGTAATAGTCCACGTTTTTTTTTCGAAAACCCGTGGCTATTGCTGGGTGTTGTTGTTGCTGCCGCCACCGGAATGAGATATGAATGTGCCGGCACGATATTTCGTTGTTCAGTGTTCGTTTCAACAGGAAAATGTTGTAAATTCCCGCCGAGCACGAACTACAAGCTTAGCTCTGGATTCATACAGGCCACGGCCACTTGCTTCATCGTCACCATCAACTCGACGTGAGTCAGAACACCAAATAGAAGTGACCTGAACAAAGCGGTGAATTGCTTTAAAATTGATAGCAAATGTGGAAGAGTATATAGTGGACGTGGAGGAGTAGGGGACTGAAAAGCTAAAACGACTCGCCAACTGTTGCAGTTACTCCATTGCTGATTAGAGAAATGCTAAAAGAGGGCAGAGCAGAAGTGATGTATGCTATGGGTGTGCGGCAACTCAGAACAAGCGGATAATAGGAAGCGCCAGAGAGTGCGAAAGCAGTGCACTTCAAGCAAAAAAATCTGTGGGATTTAATGGTTTCACATGGTTTCATCCTTGAACGCGGCATTTCGGCATTTCGACATTTTAATTGCTACAAAAGCAACGGATTCCACTGCGGTGAGTTTGTTTTCCACAAAATCGACAAAATGCCTAGCACATGTTGGCGCACAGCTCGGTATTGTTTATTGCATTTTTTGTGTTTATTTTTTTACATAGTTTTAAGGTCCTTTAGCAACATATGTTAAGGATCTTTTTATTGGAATCTGTGACCGTTTTTTAAGTAAGCGCTGAAAATTGCCATTTTTATGGGCGTCAATTGACTTCTCGCACAAGTCAAGGCTACAAACGAAATGAGTTAGTGAAAAAATTCAAGGTTCCTGCATTGGCCTAGACAATATGTGAGAAAACGCTGACAATAAAGTTACACACATATGTATGTAGGTATGTATGTATGTATGTACATTAGAGTGAGCCTTATTTTTGAGAATCGGAAATTTACCCTGAAATGGTTACCTTTATTGAAAAAGTAATTCCCTAAAATTGTTGGACCATTTCATCAAGTCTAACCCGTGCCACAAACGTGTCGAAGTTGAGATAACGACAGTATCACTTGCGTCAGTGCTGCTTTTGGCTAGCCACCTTATTAGCGGTCTTTGTACGGTCAATATTGTATAAAATCATAGCTTGATGCCAAACTAAATTGTTTCTGTTGAAACTATCATTAATAAATAAATGGAAAATGACTTTAAAAGTATTACAATAATAAATTTTTTACCATAAGTGAACGTGTAAGTATATATGGTGAAATCCGAGAAAAAGTCAATCTAAAAGGAAAACAATATTTTTAAAAATTGGGGTTTTCCTACAAAACCGTTCGCAAACCATATTTCTAAAATCCGCCAAAATTTCTTTGTCACTAATATCTTCTTTAACAGTCCAGTCAATCACCCGTCGATACTGGGTAGCTGAAGGACCCCTTATTGGCATAATAAAATGCATCTGCCCAAAACTGGTCAACAGTAATTTTATTGCCAAGGAACTATAATTCTTTTTTAGCTTAAGATATTATACTGATTACACAAATAAACTTAAGAAATACATATGTGGGGACCAAGTGTACCAGGAAAAAATTATATGACAGCTTTTTGTTCTGACTCCACTACGTTGTTAGTAACTAATCAATGTGTAGAAGACTTTTTTCTACCGCGCTTTTTGTCGAGTTAAACAAGTCACGTTGCATACCCAGCTGTATTTAGCCATCATAAGACGACCCCGTCGGCGCTCTCATCTCTTCATAGGTTTTAGGTCCTAATGAAACCTCTTTCCATACTCTTCGCTATAGGATTCAAGATTCTCTGGGAATTGGTCGAGATGACTGCGGAGTTAGCGCATTTTGATGGACATATTAAATCCTAACTTGTACATATGAACTAGGAACAATATCATTTTCCTAATGAAAAAGTGGTAGCAAGTCCAGCTCTGTTATAAAAAACGCCATTTTGGAATCAGACGGTACCAAGTTTTTTCTTTTAATCTAGAAGACAATACTTCTGCAGATTATTCGGCCTTGTAAACGTCATTCCTTCGAAGCTATTGTCACTGCTCACTTCCCTGAAGAATCCTTCGAATTATGGGCCACGGATGGACCAAATGTTGGAATAGGTACTTCCTTTGAATGTCTTCCAGCCGATTCTTTGTCTGCAAGTAATAGTCATCAAAGTTATTTTACTGTTCTTTCCATTGCATAGGCACTCCAACAGCTTCTTTGACTACTTATTCACTATCTCAAATGTCCGCAGCGAAGTTTACAATAAATTTGGGGTTTCCACGGCTTGTATTCATGCACAATTTTCGATTTAAAGTAGCAAAAAGTCGGTTAAAGGTTTTGGGAAATTTTTAACTGAGCATTCACCACAAATATGACGGTAGGCATGGTTCGAGATTAAAAATATTCTCTCATGAATATTGCAGAAGTTGCAGAGATGGGGAAGAAGAAGAAACAGTTGAGCACTTCTTCTGTAGCTGTGCAACGGGCTTTCTAGGTAGGCACTTTTTCAGCTCTCTTACGGAACTATCCGGTGTAGGAATAAAACCAATCCTACGCTTCAAAAGAGCTTCAAAATGGTACTATTCAAGATAGTCACTGAGGTTCCCGTGTTTTACAGTGGTATCACAATAGGCCCTCAAGGTCTAAGTAAGTGAGTGGGTCATTGTTCCGACTTCCAAATCAATCTAACCTAACCTAAGTGCTGTTGAAAACCTTGTTTTTTGAGAATTCTAGAAATTCGGCATTTTCAACGGAATATTAAATGAAATATTAAGAAATATTCGTGAACTAAAATATATGCGATTAAAATGGTAATGCCACATAAGCAAGGAAACAGAAAAAGTAGCTATTAGCCAAAACCCAAATCCTTGGTTCAAATGTCTAATATATCTGAATCGTGAACCAAAAGCAAATCAACAAATTGTGTTGGCCATGTTTAATTTAAAGTTGGGTATACATTTTTAAAGGTTACCTCAGGTGAAGAAAAATTTATCGATTCGAGAAATTAATACGCTGGTGAGAAAACGAAAATTCGTATATCGAGATGATGAAGTGGCCGGTGATGTAAAGGTTAAACGAAAAAACGGTCCTAAGGGTAGTTTGCGGCACTATATGAATATGCATATGCTATATAGTCCATTTTGGAAAATGCTCCTTTACTGTAACGCTCATATCATCGGAATTACTTGAGCTAAAACAATTAGGTGGTTCACAAGGTGTAGTAAATGTTGTATTATCGTATGTAGTAAAGTTTTTAACGGGTAAAGAAATGTTTAGAGGACTTGAAACCACAACCAACTTTTTTTTAACGGTGTGAAATTTCATAATACGACTTTTATCGTAGCTCGCGAATGCTCGCGAAATGTAGTTTTAGCCGTTTTAAGTTTACTACATACAACAATACGACAGTATACATCACCTTGTGAACTCTCTAAATATTATTGATGTTTTCGAACAGCTAATTCATTGTTAATGTACAATGAAATGAAAAAATTACCACTTGAGATGCATGGTCGGGTTATCCCCTTCTTCATATAATATATTTAGCTTGTAAAGAAACAAATTTTTAAATACGCATTTGCAACAACTTCAAAATAAGCTTTTTTTTATTAATTTGTTATCTTATACATATGTATGTACAAATGTAAGTTTAAACGAAGTTTTTCGATCTATTTTGAAAATGTTTTTCACGCTCATTGTTTTTGAGACCAAATTCGATTATTCTTTTTAAATTTTAAAATGAATTGAAGCTGAAACGTCATACGTTTTTGACAATAACACTTGCTCCAAAAATGTTTCACAATAAGCTAAGACGTGTTAATACTAGTTTAATAAGTGCATAAATATTTTGCTGTAAAACCTCACCAGCTCTTTTTTGAAAATTTATGTGGAGTTATTATTTTTATACCCTACGTCACAGATATAATAATAGATCTATGATATGTTTTTGTTGATTCTTTTCCATTGTTAGTCCGAACACTTATTCTCGCCTCTATTTAAAAAGTAAAACAATTCTCAAAAAACCATACCTAAGCCTTTTATTGTGTCGGTTACTTCATACACATTTTTATCAAAACGTAGGATCACACTTCATTGCAACTTCTTAATTGAGCAAATAAAAGGCTGCTACCTCACCCGAAATTAAGTCGAAAGTAAGTTGTCTGAATTTTATGGTGGACATTCACCGTCTTGTTACCACAATTCGGGCATCTTATAAATCATTCGACGCACAGAAATAAGTAAAGAGGAAAGACGTAACAAATATTCATATTCGCACTTATATATATACATATGTATATACTGAAATATACACCCAATTTCACTTGAATAGAATCATTTCGCTTCGCTTTGATCTCATTTTATAGACTGTTCAATTAGGGGCAAAATTGTTGAAAAATTAAAATTATACCTAGTATAGTTTGATTTTATTTCAGCTAGCGAACGTGGACTAAAAAACGCGACATGTAGCCAAAACCTAAAATGAATGAAAACATTTGCATGCTCCCATAAGGAAGATTTAAGTTAGTTGTAAAGGTTGGTAGGGCTTAATAGGATGACTAGAATTTTTTACTTTCTTCGGGCGGGAAACTTAGGTTTTGATAGTTTCCATAAATTTAGTAATTATTTTAACGATTTGGAGACAGTGAAACGTTTCTTGATACCACCTCATGGTCGAGAAGGGAGGATGGAAGTCTAGAGTGTGCGAAGGTGTGGCGTGGGACACTACACACAAATTTCAGTTTAAAATAAAATAAGTTCTTTAAAAAAGGTATAAATGGCACCTTACAACATTTATCGCATATTGTAGGACATTTTTCTTGAGTGAAAAAAAACGCAACGATTTGTATCTCAGGTGTTGTTAAAATGAGGATAATGAAGCAGAGTCTTAATATTTTATATTGACTAAGCTTTTTTCGAGTTCTAAAGATTTTTATTTCAATAACTTATTTCAATAATTTTGAAAATGCATGTAACAATAAAGTCCATGATACAAGTATTTAAAGGTAAAATCGCTCGCTCATTTCGTCGGCCATTATTTATTTTTGTAAGCTTTTCTACTTTATAAAATTGAAATCTTCAGAGCTACTCAAATGCCAAATAAAAGTAAAACAAAAAAATATATAGATGAAAATATTCAAATTTGCTTTATTTGGAACTGAAAGTGAGGATGTACATATGTGTGAGATTGAAAATTTTAAAACATTTTTGTTATGTTACAAACTTCAAAAAATGTTCAGGCTGCCTTTCAGCGGTTTTACCTTGACCTTCTCCGACTTCTTTCTAGATTTTATAGTTTTAACGGAAGATGTTTTAAATTAGGAGATTTGCGATCGTTGCTGTGAAACTTTCTTTACCACAATCTTATAAACAATTTTTTAACTTTAGCCGTATATCAATTAAGAAAGGAGTTCTGAATAATAAAAGCATAACTAGCAATTAATTTTCTTCAAAATGCGTGTAAAATAAAGCCCCTCCAATTCCTACGAGAAAAAATTCTTATTCAAGTGGAGCGGAGTGCACGTACGTAGTATGCAGATATGTACGTACATATGTACATATGTGTAACTTTATGTGAATATTATAATTATGTATAGCACGCACACAGCAAAGCGTTGAAACAAGTCTGATTCTGTCCCTTTGCTAACGTGATAAATTTGTAGTGTATATACNAGCACGCACACAGCAAAGCGTCGAAATAAGTCTGATTCTGTCCCTTTGCTAACGTGATAAATTTGTAGTGTATATACATTAGACTGTGTCCAATAAAATTACTTATTTTGTTTCTTTCCGCCCCATATGAAAATTTTGTTGTCGATCACAAAGAAGTGATTGTTGCAAAATTTAATGGCCTAAAAGGAGGAGGTTATCAGTTCGTCGGAATATTTTTTTATTATTTTTTTATGTATGTTACCGCATAACTTTGGACCGCGTCAACTGATTTCGATAATTATTTTTGCAACGGAAAGGTAGTATCTCAGAGGTAGTCCAATACTAATCTGGTTTAGATCCGANCATTAGACTGTGTCCAATAAAATTACTTATTTTGTTTCTTTCCGCCCCATATGAAAATTTTGTTGTCGATCACAAAGAAGTGATTGTTGCAAAATTTAATGGCCTAAAAGGAGGAGGTTATCAGTTCGTCGGAATATTTTTTTATTATTTTTTTATGTATGTTACCGCATAACTTTGGACCGCGTCAACTGAT
>NW_016158023.1:143046-151554 GCF_001687245.7 Rhagoletis zephyria
CCTATAATAGAATCTTAATTAAAATATAAAACAATTTCAAAGGAAACTTATTTTTTTTTAAATTCAAAGNAAAATAAATAATATTGCCACCAGAACTATTGCAATTGGAAAGACGGTTGCTATAAGTAAAAGAAGCCGAGAGTGTGTTTTGCGACATCAGTATCAGGGCGAATTTAATAAGGTGGTGTTACCGGCGTATCTGAATTTTTCGCCGTGGAGGACATTACATCAAAATTACGTGTTTGTTGTAGTTCATACTAATGACAGTATGAATATCTGCGTATAATTTGTAAGTGTAATTTTTTACTTATACACGGCTAACACCACCTTATTAAATTCGCCTTGATCATTATTGTGCAGATTTAATTGCCTGCCTTGTTCGACGCACACATTATACTTCCTTCACTTGACTACATACATACAAACACATTGCTCATCTCTTGAGAAAGGACCGTCTTATTTGTACATTTTGGGTTTTTAGGCGATGTCTTATAAAATATCAATAATTTTTACCCCCAAAAGTAGCCTATGTCGAGATAGGTCCTTTTCCCTTTAAAGCCACATTTCATTGGATTCCCAAACAATATTTTAACGTTTAACTAGCCAAAGATGTAGTTCAAGATGCCCCTATAATAGAATCTTAATTAAAATATAAAACAATTTCAAAGGAAACTGCTTTTTTTTTTTTAATTCAAAGTCAAACCATCTAAAGTGACTTAAGCTACTTGAATTGAACGGCACAGATATAATGACGAAAGTTTAGTGTGTCGAATCGGTATCGGGTACCGAAAAGGAAGTATTGGGTACCGAAATTTTTTTCAAGTATTGGGTACCGAGAATTCAGCACATCACTACTCAGAATGTCGCCTGAATAATTTTAATGACATTTGTTAACGTGGAGCTATTTGTGAACCAAATGAAAAAAGTGGCGCATTTTAGGAGCGGTGTAGTTTTCGTACTAATCTCGATGAATAAATAGTACCAAAATGTTAAAGGTAGAATTCTGATCTGAAAGAAATACTGGTGGAATAGCAAATACACCAAAACGTTCTTTTTTTATTCAATCTAATCAGATTTGTACCAAAATCCATAAATTTACACCAATTTATACACCAGTGTGCTACTTGAGGTGGTACCATTTTGTAAAAATTTTCATAGAAAATACTAGCAGACCCGGCGAACTTCGTCCCGCCAAAATTAATTTTTTTATTGAAACATTTTAGTCCAACATTTTCACCAACAATTCACGTTCACGATTTCCAGTCATGCATTTTTCTGCTAATATTGCGGTTAGGTCTTAAATAACCTAGCAAAAGTGTGCATCCGTGAAGAAGTTATTGAAATTCTCCAATGATCTGCCGTTTCACAGCACAGTTAACTGCTCAACGAAATAAATTTGAAGAACTTTTTCCTCTTCACTCCCTGGCGGCGATGGTGAATCTGTTCTTGAAACTGTTTAGTATAGTTGGTGGGTGAGTATCGCTGTTCTACAGAAATCCAATATACATAGACTTATTTCAGACGAAATACTTTAAAGGTCTTATTAAGGAGGGCAATGGTTCTGAGGGTTGATTTAACGGTGGTTATTTGGGATTGACCCCTGTACAACTCAATCCTGGTGTCTCCGAATGAAGCTTTAACCCATTGTAATATTGGCAATTCACGTCCATTGGGCCAGTCGGAACAGACAGGAGTTTGTCATACTCGGCGGTACAGCACGTCGAAGTAATCGGACATTCATGGCACTTTTTCCCACTTGACGATTTTAAGTAATAACTCGGCTTCAGCGCCACCCGGCGGCTGTTTTTTTGCAATAGTACTGCCCTTACCAATACATATCCCGAATATGAATCAAATTATCGTAACCAATACATATTTCGAATATAAGCCAGATTGGACCATAAGTAAGATTTTTAGTAATAACTCGACTCCAGTGCCATTTGTCGGGTCAAACTGTGGATCTAACAATCCAGAGACCCTCTCAAACACAAAAAAAAATCGTTAAAATCGGTTCACCCACACACACACGTACAGAAAAATTATATACATATACATACAAAGATTCATAATAGTTTCAGTACGTTTTAAAGTCGCCACGCCCCCTTTTCAAATAGCCCCAATTTTATCTAAGATATGGGATTGATGGCCGGTGTGGTGTAGTGGTAAGCAGTGCACGCTTTCACTCATCAGCACCTGGGTTCAAGCCCTGGTCAAAGCAACATCCCAAAAAATATAGAAAAAGGTTTTTTTCTTAACAGTCGTCGTCCCTCGGCAGGCAATGGCAGACCTCCGAGTGTGCAAAACAGCTTCTCATTAAAATACAATCGCCGTTCTGAGTCGGCGTAAAACTGTAGGTCCCTCCGCTTTGTGTGACAACATCAAGGCGCACGGCACAAGTCGGAGGAGAAGCTCGGCCAAACACTAACATATGTGTAAGCGCCAATCTATATAATATATATGGGATTGATTTCATATATCTCCATGCCTTCTTCGAGTATTCTACCATGAACACTTCCAGAGATATGCAGTATGAAAAGTTCGGTTTGTATGGGGGTGCCACGCCCCTTCCTCCAACAGCCCCAATTATTCGTCATGACTATGCGATTGATTTTATATATCACCATAGCAGATTATTGTACTCAATCATGAATACTTCCAGAGATATGCAGTACACTGAGAAAAAAAAAACGCGTTGTAAGAATAAAAAATTTTATTTGATTACCATTTAAAAATGCTCATATTTAAATCCAGTGAAAAGTGTTAACGAAATGGATTTTTCCATTATACTTACACTACATATAATGGAAATATTCAATTCAAATACGCCTGTATTAAAATGAAGCATTTTTAATTCACGGATGGCGTTTTGCACGTCTCGAATGCTTTTTATAAGCTTTTATTTAACTTGGTCATCCCGCGCAAATCGCGGAAATTTCCAATCGATTTTAAATGGACTTCCCGACAAGTTCGAGACTTGAAATTTTCAGCATAGTTCCAATCACGATGACAATGCAATTTAAAATGTAAATGAATTCTCCATATGGTCCAGGGGTCTTGATTCAAAGACGGTAAAAAATAGTAATATTTATGGCTAACAGAGCGTAATTTGCCAAAGAACGTAGAACCACTATAAAATTGTTAAAGCTGCCGGCGCGCCGCGGCGGTAGTGTAGCAAAGCTATTCGTAGTCTAGATATGAACCTCGTTGTATCAAGGAGATACAATTAAAAGACTCCAGATGTCGCCCCGCCAGAAGAAGTTAAATATTGCGCCTAAATATATGCCGTGCTACGCGGAAATGGACGACACGCCATTTCTTTAAATAAAATTAACTGCTGCTATATGTACATATGTATGTTTATACAAAACGTAAGCAAAAAACATTTTGCTTGCCAAGTCTTCTGTTCTCTTTCATTTCAAGTTGAATTATTTTTATATCTATTGCAAAATTTTGTACATAAAATAAAATAGCACTTTTTAATATACAACGCTTTTATAAATGGACTAAAAATTATAAAATAAAATAATGTAAAAAAAATATTTTTTAAAAACATCCATCTAGTGAAAGGAGTTATTCAAACTCTAATGAAAATTACTAACAATTTGTACTAATTTACTTCGTTTTTAAAAAAGCTTGTCGGCGAATTCAGCGTACATGCATAATTGGTTAGGTATGTACATATGTATATGCATGTATGCAGATATTTAAATGCCGGTTTGCTATTCGCGCGACAAGCTTTTTTAAAAACGAAGTAAATTAGTACAAATTGTTAGTAATTTTCATTAGTTTGAATAACTCCTTTCACTAGATGGCTTTTAGTAACTTTAACGAGACCTTAACTTATTTTATTTTATTCATTTTAGTACAGTTTTGACAAAATTTGCTTGCTAAAAAATCTTTTGTTACACTACTTTATTTTATTCCTTTGATTGTACATGCTAAATAAAAGCTTGTTTTTAAAAAATATTTTTTTTACATTATTTTATTCATATGTAAGATGGATAAAAAGCATGCACAGCGGTGACAACACGTACACAAATACTCAACATTTGAAAGCACATTTACATGTATGGCTCTAGCTGAGTGTGCAAAGACGCTTGATACAATTATTTGTCGCCAAGAGGGTCCGGGTTCAATTACCATCAGACGGAACATAAAATAAAGTTTTTTTTTTTCTTCTTAGTTACAAAAAAGCATCTGTGCACTTGTCAACCACATATTTTATAACGCACATACTCATATTTAAAACGACTTGGGTTGGTACTCTTTCATATGCGTATTTTTTTAAATTTAGCACGTTATTTTTTAATTCTAAAATTTTTTTCCCTCAGTGTATGAAAAATCCGGTTTGTATGGGAGGGGCCACGCCCCCTTTTCCAATAACCTCAATTTTTCTCCATGAGTATGCGACTGTTTTCATATATCTTCATACCATGTTCGAGTACTCTACCATGAACACTTCCAGATATATCCAATATGAAAAATTCGATTTGTATGGGAGGTGCCACGTCCTCTGCACCTAGCGGTATGAAATATACGTTACATCCGATTTTCATACCTACCATATATACACAAAAAATTTCATAAAGATCGGTTGAGCCGTTTAGGAGGAGTTCGACCACAAACACCGTTACACGAGATCTTTATGTATTAAATAGATTTATAATTATGTGCAAAGAAACAAGCTGTAGGTTATCGATTATTTTAAAAAAAGTTTTTACGATAATTTTATTTGTTGGTATTGGATTGTATTTGTATTGCACAATTTTATTTTCGCCAAGTTCAGGTTTGCCATGGAAGTCGAATAACTCTCCATTAGTTATGGTGGACATCTGGATCAACTACATTGAAATTGTTTTTATCACTGAAAATACCGTTTTTCAATTATTTCTACAAAATTTGTATTTTTGTAAAATGTGTATAACGCATTTTGGTGCCAATGAGTGGGCCGTATTTTAGCGGTTTATTTCTTCAACCTAAGTTCCAAATCTGTATTTATTATTTATTGGAAACTTCTTCTTGTGATAGAGAAATTCAAATACATATCAATTTTTCGGTAAATCATGCTGGCCCTTAGTGGCTTACCTTTGGATATGTCCTTTGGACTACTCTTTTAAGGGTTATATAGGGCCGCCAAGCTTATGATTTCCATAGTGTTCGGGATTTTTAAAGGAGCCTCTTATTATATTCTGGTATCTGATTACTGCAACACTTATTTAGCACTTATTTTCATGCCACAAAAATTCATTCTCGATATATTACCGGTCTCTTCTTCAGATATGTAGTTCAATGCCACGGGATATTATGGGCCATAATAAAACTAGAGAAAATAATAAAATGGCTTTTCTTATGAAAATAGCTTCTATATATTTACGTTTGTACCACTCAGTCATTGACGTAGTTTTCTGTTGAACATTTTTTACATTGGAGCAGATGGAAGCTGAATAATTCATTTTGCACATAATAATAATAATAGATTGGCGCTTACACATATGTTAGTGTTTGGCAGAGCTTTTCCTCCGACTTGTGGCGTGCGCCTTGATGTTGTCACATAAAGCGGAGGGACCTACACTTTTACGCCGACTTCGAACGGCGATTTTATTTTTATGAGAAGTTGCTTTTCATGGCAGAAATACACTCGGAGGTTTGCCATTGCCTGCCGAGGGACGACCGCTGTTAAGAAAAAACCTTTTTCTATATTTGTTGCTTTGACCAGGGCTTGAACCCAGGTGCTGATGAGTGAAAGCGCGCACTGCTTACCACTACACCACAGCGGCCGACATATACACAGCAAAAAGTTTAACCCTTTTTTCATAGCACGAAAATGAGGAGAAACATATTGCACATATAATTATTTACTGGGGTATGTAGAGTTGATACTTGTTGTTGAAGAGCGATGTTGCCGATACCATTACATACATACTTACATAGCTTTAAAGTGAGTACGTGGCGGTTTTAATAAAAATTTTATGTAAAGATTCAAGCGTGATGATTTCTATTCAAGCAGAGTGGGTTAATTAGAGCACAGTTTGTCGAATTTAATACTGTTTGTTTGTATGTACGCTTCTATGAAATGGCCAAGTGTATGCACATATGTATACATATATAAAAGATAACCAATTTGGTGGTGATTTCTGTTTCTTAGAAAATATTTAAAAAATACATACGTTTACATATTTTCCCAAGTGTTTGGCGGAGCTTCTCCCAAAAATTAGGGTGCGTCTTGATGTTGTTATACGAATGGACAGCCTAGAAATTTACGCCGCCTCCCAACGGCGAGTAGGTTTTTGAGCGGGGACTGAAAATATTAATTATTTTCCCATTTTCCACGAAAAAAAATTAAATCTTCTTAATATCGCAGAGCAGTTTCGAGTATGTATGTATGTATACCTATATATTTGTATGTATTTTTATTTTTTGGATGCCCTTTATACCTACGTATGTATAGCTATAAAAATTAGAATTAATAATTTCGTTTCGATTTTTATTAATCGCTCACAAAGTATAATCATCTATGAAGTTTGATTTTTTATATCAAAAATTAAACCCAATTTTGGAATGCTATTTTTTCGCTCTTAAATAATTATTATATTTTGATCAAAAATAAACATTATATTAAGAGCATATTCTTTTTTTTATTTATCTCTTTTTGATAAGAAAAACATTTCTTGGAGTTTTAATGTTTTCAAGAAAAATAATGATCAACTTTAAGTGTTTTCTTCCTATAATTAAAAATAAAACTTACATCTTGAGTTTTATTTTTTCTCTCGCAAATAAAAGATAATATTTGAGTAATTTTTCGTTTGGCAAATCGAAAAACTCAAAACGCTACACCACTTTTCTAATAATTATTTAGTAGTAAATATTTTTTGCTATGCACTCAAAGATTACAACAAATTTATTTACATAATACTAGCAAATACCCGGCGTGCTTCGCTGCGCCTTAAAAGTATTTTTGTGTTCTTAAAAATAAGTTATTCAACCAAATTTTATTAAACATTCTTTATTTTTTATGAATGTGGATGTTAGTTAATATATTTTCGAAGGTATTTAGAAAGTAGGTAAAGCATCGACATATTCTTGGAAATTTAATTTATAATCTTATAACTTGAGTCTATATATTTGGCACTCTCTTCAAAGGTTTATTAATTGAATATTTGTCGCATTTAAGGATCCCTGAACTCTTTTGGCCATCGCTTTAAAATTACAACCACGCCTTTGGCTTTACTGACTGTAGTATTAATATGAACTGTCAGATTTGTTGTAATTTTTTAGAGCATATGTTGACGAGTGCAGAGCAAAAAATATTTACCACTAAACTCTTACGTATGTATTAGAAAAATGGTGTGTCGTTTCAAGTATTTCGATCTGCCAAAACATATAAAACTCAAATATTTATTTTTGTTTCTCAGATATAAAATAATGCTCAAGAAATTAGTTTTATTTCCGATTAAAAAAGAATCATAATTTTTTAATGAAAAAAATTAAACTCAAAAAGTGTCACTCTTTGAGGATGCATTGACTTCTCGACGATCACTTTCGCGCTTTCCGATCCCAGGATCCGGCATCTTTGCTTGTTAACATAGCCGGCAAGATAACAATTTCGAGCAAACTCGTTGTACATTTCGTTCGTTATTCCCCAGCGTTGTTCAAGTGCAAAGCGATTAATTTCGTTCCGTGGAGATATTATACAGACTTTCTGTCACGATTTCCAGCGGGAAAGAGCTTTCACGGTTAAAATAACATATGGTAAAAAAACACTCTATGGACCAACTTTTATATGCAATGCTGGTTTTAGGGTGGAGCGACCGATTCGGTCGCCTGGGGCTCCAGAATTTAAGGGGCGCCGCGCATCTCCTTCCATCGCTTGAAGGCTACGGTGTGACTCAATAGCGCAGTAGCTGAGTTTTTTCTCTTGTAGCAATGTTTGCCGGTTATATATGGGCAATTTTCAATTAGTTCGAACTTTCGCATGACTCGCTCGTTTTTATTCGGACACATAATTTCGATGGCTTATTATCAAATTCAGGTTAAATATGTTGTGTAGATTATGTAAATCTTAAAAAAGGACCACCGTACATATTTTTTAGCCAAATATGCATACAATTCAGAAATAAAATTGGGAAATTTTCACAAATAAAAGTGTGTCTCTCCTATTATTTTTTATTTTTATTTTTACGTTGCGGAATTTGGTGCGTTGATTGCTCCCCAGTGTTGCCAAATTCTGAGTTTCACAAAGCACCAAAACTTGGGGAAAAAAGCGTTTCACCGTACTAAAAGCACTAATTTTTTTTACCAAAGATACTTTTTTCATAACAGTTTGTATTTAACAAAAGTAAAAAAAAAACATAAATAATATTTACTAATATGTGACCTGGTCTACGAAAAGGGAGCTTACGTGCGAAAACTAGTTTTCTGTGAAAAAGCTGTTAAAAGTAAGCAACTCGTTTCGTCAGTTTCTCATTATCTCGTTAATTGTTCTCCGCGCCGGACGTCCAGTAAGTGTTG
>NW_016158023.1:153813-163065 GCF_001687245.7 Rhagoletis zephyria
GTGTAAGTTGCTAGTGTGGAACATTTAAAAAAGTAACACTGAAGAAGTGACGTTTACTGTTTCTGTTGATTATCGTCTTCGCATTTCGCATGAAATGAAACATGAGTGTTGATGAGGAGTTCAGTGCCGTATACGGACAATATTTCCATGAAAAGGATGATGAAAACGATGATGAAAACTATGAAGAGAGCGATGATGATGAAGACGAAGTATGTGTATCTCAGGCAGAAGATGATACCGAACAAACTTTTGTTAAGATGGCTGGATGGAGATCTCAAGGNATAATACGTTTTTCTAGTGTATAATCATGTCTTTATAGCTTATAATTCAATGTATTTTGTTCATTACCAATAAATTATATTATGTCGTATTTTTACTCTTCTTTCTCTACATTTTTAGTACACTTCTAAGCAAGTTAGGATTTTCTACTTTTCACCACGTGAAAAAGCATCTCATCTTCCATCCGAATCAACCAAAAAGTGTAAATTGATTTTTTGACACCTAAGCCCCCTTTCCGTAGACCAGGTCACATATATTAAAACTTTTTCTCATGCTAACGAAGTAATACCGTAGTAGGTACTGCAGATTAAAACTGGTATATTTAAAGAAAGAAAAATGTAATCGCAACAAACGAAAAAATGAATGAAGATTCTTTTAAATTCAGTGCTGCTACAACTTTNTGTAGATTCTTTTAAATTCAGTGCTGCTACAGCTTTAAATATTTCAAATTATTTCATGTTTTAATTATCTATGAGAAATTTGAGTTCAGAAGAAGAGCACTAAAAAAAGCACTAGGCACTAAACAATTTTTTTTGGCGTTTTAATTTTCAAAAAGCACTAAATCTAGTGCTTAAAGCACCTAGTTGGCAACTATGTTGCTCACGTTTGAGTTTATAATTAGCTGGTAGTATTTGGAGAAAAGGAATTATGAAGTCCAAGTGGCGTGACTCCTTTTTGTTTTACTTCTGACACACGCGGTTTTTATAGTGTACTGTGGCTGGTGCGTACCTAAAACTGTTATCGGACAACTTTTATAGTGTTCTAGAGCATAAAGAACAACTTCTTTAAAAGGTTACGATGCGTGCACAAAAATGAAAATGCATATTTTTTATTAGCACATCGTCTGCAATTTGAAAATTTTGCCAAATACGTGTGTGCTCTATTGTATAATATACTATGGAACTATGATCCTCGTGCACCACTATTTGTTCTTTAAAAAGTTACAGAGCGAAAAATAAATAAGACAAATTAAAAAAAAAATATATGTATATAATACTCAAAGGCATTTTTTGCCGATGCCATTAAAACTATACCGTTTGTTAGATTTTCGAAAATAAGGTGTCAAATGAAAGAGCTTGCACTGTAGATGCTAGGACTTACCATTGATTTTTGGCAGTTTATGTTGGAATATTTTTTTTTGTATGAAAAAAGTGTCGAGCAACTTCAACAAAAAAAATGTCAAAAATCAACGGTAAGTCCAAGATACTTAAAATTTGCACTTGGCTGTGCTAAAATTTGATGGGCTACAAAACTTTCAAAAGAAAAACGTATAAAAAGGTAAAAACGTATGGTGCATTGCTTTAAAACAATGCTCCATGTTGAATTTTATATTTTAAGAGCTGAAGGAACGTATACTAAAAACCTCAGACATTTGCTCACGATTTAAAAACAAGTAATTTTGAGCATAAAAAAGACCGACTTCAATTCTAATATAAAAAATATATATATATATATATATATCTCATGATCCACTGATCGGATCTTAACCAGATTAGTATGGGACCACCTCTGAGACATTACCTTTCCGATGCGGTAACATACATAAAAAAAATACAATAAAAAAATAAAAATAAAAAATAAAAAAATGTTCCGACGAACTGGAGGTTATCATATCCTTTTTTGGAAGTCGGTTAAAAAATAAAATTTCACTAAAAAATTCGAAGTTTGTGAGAATTGCCCATATGCTTTCATATAAACGGAACTTGACACGCAGCCATTTCCAAACCACATACGCGGCTTAGGCGCATTAAACATCCGTATGAAGCCGTTATTGATGAACCAATAACTGATCCAATATTTGAAATCGGATTTTGAAATACTCTTTTGGATTTCATGCTTTTATCTCTAAAGAAAAGATTTCAAAAGATAAAAAAATTTTCTGCATACATATTAGAATTTCTTACTTAACATAAACAGACATCAAAATAGACATTTTTCAGTATTGGAAATAGGTTAACGGTCAACTTTAAATCTCATATTGATGCACATTTGTTGTTTGATGAAGTATACAATTTACATATATACATATCTCGAATACAGTCAGGCAACACCTGTCGAAGCATTAGGCCGGGTTTATGACCTAGCCTTAACTTTATGAAAAAGCACAATCTTCAAAAGTGATATCCCATCACTTGGTATCGCTGCGTATTCGGGTAACTATACCAGTGACTTATGCAAATGCAAAATTAATTAAAACGCGCGGTTACCACGTCTCAAACAAATATATTTAAAAAAGCAGGGAAACTTCGGTTTAAGAAGTTTTTCTATGTAGATAAGGACTATTAATATTAAATTCAAAATAGAATATATTTGTTATTATACTTATATGTATATCATATTATATCGAATGTTAAAGGGCGCCCGGGTGCCTAGTTAGGCCGGTTCTGTATATACATATGTCAGTATGTACCCACTAATCTTACAGTTCGAATACTTCAAAGATTCCTACCTAACATGGTTTCGTTGTTACTCGCTGCGCTCGTCGAAAAAACTTTCATTCATACAAATGTTTACATGTATCTACTAACTTCAAGAGACAAGAAACTAACATTTTCTATCTTTTTCTTTCCTTTTTCTTAGGTACAAATGGCCTCCGAAGGCGTGGTCGGCAAACGTATACCCGCTATCAGACGCTCGAATTGGAAAAGGAGTTCCACACAAACCACTACTTGACCCGCCGACGAAGAATCGAAATGGCGCATGCACTCTGCCTCACCGAACGACAGATCAAGATCTGGTTCCAGAATCGACGAATGAAGTTGAAAAAGGAAATTCAGGCGATCAAAGAGCTCAACGAGCAGGAGAAACAAGCGCAGGCGCAGAAGGCGGCAGCACAAGCGGCGGCAGCAGCGGCGGCGCAGGCGCAACACATAGGCGACCAAAACTAGGAAAAAACCATCACAACTTATTCATTTTATAGTAATAATAATATTAATAGTAACAATAATAATATTACGAGTAATAATGATAGTAACAGCAACAACAATAATCCTAATGCTAATACTACTTTTAACCATAACTTTACAAATAATGTTACAACAGCCACAACTCCATCGGCAGTAAGAAACCGAGCAGCAATGCCAACACACACCGCTGCTACAGCGGCAATGACTTGCAATAACAAAATGTCAACGTCATCGCCAACATTGTTGCCGATGCCGTTGCCGCTGCCATCGCCGTCACTGTCAGCATCACCGGCACCCGCTTACCACGCATACACACACACAGTAAACGAAAATACCAGTAATTTTATCGATAGTTTAAGCAATGCAAATATTAAGTATAATAGATTGAATTTTATTTTAAACCGAAACATTTACGAGTATTCGACAATAAGTGGTGGGCACAAGTTCTATTGAAATTTGTGTTTTTAACGAGGTACTTGTAATCACGAAACCTACGAAGCGAATGTGCGTTGGTGTACTAATACACATTGAGCTACATTTCGATCTGATTTCGTCAATTTTTTCAGAGCTTTTCTTATATATACATACATATGTTCGTATATATATGTAGATATGTGAATAGCTAAATATCGTCGATGATGCCGCAAAACGATCTATCAGTTATTACTTTTGGGACTTACATGGTATGCTACTTACTCCGGAGTGCATCTGCAAATCGTAAACTCTCATAAACTAATGGCAAAACTGTACTTTTGGCTGATGAAGATGAACGACTTACAGAAGCGATCAGATACTGGTGCCAGATCATTTAAAAACTGAGGTAATAATTGACATGGAAGGTTTTTCAGCATGGCCGATGGTATATTAAACTCAAGGTGCTGTGTAGCCATTAGCTTTCGTAAATACTCGTAGCTTGACAACTGAGGGAAATGTCTTAAGAGTCTGCTGGCCTTGTTAGGTGTTTTGCCAAAATTGTAGAATCTAGAATGCTGCACCAACTCGAGCTCTCGTAAATATAGGTACAAAAATCTAAATATTTGTTATGAATTCTGTTAATATGAATTTTCTATTAGTTATTATTGCTATTACTTAAGTATGAAATATTTTAAACTTTGTGTATAGTTTCTCCTTGTTTTATATGTTTATAAGTACTCAGCTGTCCCTATTCCGCAATCCCTCAATACCACTTCGTTGTGTTTAATTGCTTCTAATCGTTGTTTTGTGTTAAGTAATACCGTTACGTAAATACATGTGTATATCTCAAAGCTAAAACCCTATATATGAAATTAATTATTTTTCCTGAATGTTTAGCATTAGCGAATGTATTAAACTTGATTTTAATGAGCCTTTTGTTAGGAGTTTAGCTATTTTATTACGAGCAGCGAAATAATTCACCTACGTTTCTCACAAATTAAAAATCCTCTCGTATGAGTTTATACTGGACTTTCAGTACTCGAAACAATCATCAGTTTCTGGTTACAAATACATACTTACCTGATCTCGTAAATTTTTTAAGTGTAATGTAATTTAGTATTTTTGTTAGCAATCATACATGCAACACCTCCAGAACCCATAATAATTGTATACAGACATCCATGTACACTCATAAACTCATGAATTACTTTTTATATACATATAAACGCTAAACTTGTTGATAATTTCTATAATGTTGATGCAATTTTGATATTATTTAAGGGCCATTTTTAGTTTTCTAATACTTTCTTTTTGGGAATTTGAGAATTAGAAAAGTATATAAATTATAGATGATAAAAAAGCGACCTACTTAGCGCTTCGTGTTAAAAACTCAATAATTTTAGGTGCAATATTTTAATAGCTTATGAAGATTTAAAATTATTATCGAGTTGCAAATGAAAAGACAAAAGGAAAATTTATAAAAAAATCATTATTTTTATTTTGTGTTGATTGAAACATTATAGAATCGTTGGCATCTTATTAAGGAGAATTTTTAAAATTCACATTTAGCATGTTAAAATTCATCGACGTCCTTTTAGCGTACAAATATTTTACTGCTGACAGAAATTATTGCTACATGTAATGAAGAATTTTAAATAAAAAAACGGCTGCTTATATTTTAAACCAAAAGAGGATTTAAAATTACATTACAAAAAAATGCTAACAATTTAGCCTCCACCAGCACGATACCCAGTGAAATGACTATTAAAATCGTTAATTGTTGCATACATATAAAGCAAAAATACATACATATTATACGTGTCCCTTGATAGATAAAAAAAAATGTACGAGCATCGTCTAATCAAAAGACTGAATTTCCATAAAACATTGAGGTTGTTCACACTTGGCTGGTTATCAGGTTATGTGGTTATATTTTTTATTCAGTTAACAACAATAAAATACACTACACAATAATAAGGCAAGTGTGAACAACCTCACTATTTTACAAAGTATATTGGAAGTATGGCCGTTGTGGCTGAGTTGTTAGAGGTGCGAACTACCACTCCATAGGACCTGGGCTCGTCCCTGGTCCGAGAAACATCTAAATTAGAAAAAGTCTATTCTAAGAGCGGTCGCCCCTCGGCAGGCAATGGCAAACCTCCGAGTATATTTATACATAGTACCTCATAAAATCCATCTGCCGATCGGAGGCGGTGCAAAACTGTAAGTCCCTCTTTTTGTGTAACAACATCAAGGACGCACAAAACAAATTGGAGGAGAGCTCGGCCAAACTCTTAGCAAAAGTGTAAGCGCCAAAATATTATGTTATTATTATTATGAATGTACGATTGAAGAACTTCCAACAAAAATTTTGGTATTTTGCATGCTTTGAAGCATACGAGAAATTTTTTCTTGACTACATTGCTAGAGCACTAAAAAAATACCGGATGTGGAAATACCTTTTGATAAGACACTCCTCTCTCAAAACAATACTGACGTACGCTTAATTGACAATTAAAACGTAAACAATTCATATACCTGTTTGCAATAATCACATTTTGGCTGTTCTTCATGTATGGTAAGATGAACTACATGAGCTATGTTCCTACATATGTGCTTATCGTTACCTTAATACTTAATATAAAAAGGCCCCAACTAAAGAGTGTGTCAGACGTGGCAATGCAATATATTTCGAAAAGGCTGTCAAATAGAGAAATTTCAGAAAGCAATTGCATGCCGAGTCACACCTTGCATGTAAAGTGTTTTCGAAAGACGTTTTTTATTTCCGAAAGGTGAACTGCGAGGAAAATTTCTGGAAACTCTTTTTGGCTGTTCACACAGCGAATCAAAGTCTTGCAATCTTTCTCGATACTAAAATACAACCGTGAGCTGCCGGTTTGTTATTTCTCTTGATTATAATTAACTCAATTTTCAATTTCAAGATTTATCTATTATTTATAACCAGGGACCAAAAATAACTATTATCCCGAATTTACAAATTGAAAACATTGCCCGAATTCTGAAATTTAACTAAAACGTCTCACAACAGTTATTAGATAAAAATATTTTTTATTTCGCCGATAATAGTTATAACCCAAAGTTTATTTTTACGTTGTTTGATAACAGTTATTTCCCATCGTTTTTACCCAACATTTATTTTTTACGTTGTCTGATAAACGTTTTAAGATACGAATATTGACGAAAACGGCGATGGGGCACAAGAAAGATATGATGCAAATAAAAAAGGAGGAGTGAAATAACTGTTATCAGACAACGTAAAAATAATTGTTGGGTAATAACTGTTATTAAGAAACGTTAAAAATAAACGTTGGGAAATAACTGTTATCAAGCAACGTTAAAAATAAACGTTGGGCAATAACTCTTAATGGCGACGGAAAAAATATTTCTCCTGCATAAAGGTTATAACCAAACAATTAGATTCCAAAAAATAATTTATTGAAATTATTCCTAATATTTCTCCTGCATAACGTTTATAACCACACAATTAAATTCCGGAAAATAATTTATTGAAACTATTCCTAATATTTTATTACAAATTATTCTTTAATATTTTTCACAAATTCTCGCTCACTTGCAGAAGAAATAAAAATTGCTAGTGCAGCACGGGCAAGTTGAAATATATTTCCGAAATCGATTTGCGCTCTTTCAGTTGTTATCAAGCAACTAAATAAACTTTGTAAAACTTCGAAAATTAGTTTAAAAAGTTTTATTTTGTAAGAAACAATTGACTTTTTTACTAAGTTCTAATTTACTTAAAAAAAATATATCAAAAACTATTATTAGCTTCAAGCCGCCGAGAAATAATACTTAAACTTGAACTTTTTTGAGCTGCATATTTTGCTTAAATTTGATTTTAAGGCATTCGACGGGAATTTCATTGGGAAAAAGTATTTTTCGGACGATAGAACCCAATTTGTGAACTAAGCGAGAAAACTTACTACAAAGTAAGGACATTGCCTACTTATTTCGTAAACCTTAAGTAAAATCTCCAAAAGCGGCAGTTATTTCAGTCAGTTTTAAAAAACACAGAGAGTTCCATATCTTTTGACGATGCTTGTTCCAGGTTGAATAGTAAGTGTGGATATGTCTTAAGCGAATAAAGGGTGAACACACCAAATCTGCGACACATAGAGATTACTACCAGAAACAAACTAGAAGGATTTGAATTTAGTTTTTTTTTTGTATTATATAACTTGGAAGTTTAGATTTTATTAAAATGTTAAAATATTAGTTATTATTTGCTCCATATGCAAGTGATCGGTATTTTCATCGCACACACGTAATCACGTTCTGCACGACTGCATCATCGACTTAACGCGACGTGCACAACCACTTTGTTTTGCACCCTTCAATATTTTTTACTGTTTCAACTGTTTTCTTCAAGATGCAAGACAATTGGCCAATATTCTCCAATAGGACGTAGCTCTGGGCTATTGGGTGGATTGCAGTTGTGAGGTGCAAAATTGATGTTATATGTATTATACCACGGCAATGTGTCCTTGCATAGTGGCAGCTTTCCATGTCCGCCTAGAACAGTGGCCTACTGCCTTATCTGTTCATAAATGACAGACGCCTTTTGATTCACTCATCCCGATAAACTTGATCATTCATTGTCCCGGATGGGGGAAAAAGGGCTGCTCTTACGGCCACAGGAACAAATAGCTTGCTAAACCATGTTCTTTTTTGGAAATTTGGACTTCATTTTCGGCTTACAGCTTTCAGGGACGTCTTGATGACTTGCAGCAGTATAAAAATCTTGACCTGCAATATATTTTGAATTTTGAAAGCAGTAGATTTCGTAGTCCATAACAATGCAGTTGTATTTTTTAATTTAGAATTCATACAACTTCCGACTGCGGGATTTCTCTGTAACATTCTACTTTGCGCTTCGGTCTGGCGCTGTTTGAGCTGTAGAACATCTCAATGAAGCTTTCCGCTTTACCTTTTGTACGAAAAACTGCGATCTCCATACGGAGTTTGCAACATAACGCAAAAATGCACTGAGGACCTTCCGAGCACTGTTTTTATCACTTGGACCATGCTAACCACCGCTCTCTGCTTTTCTCGTGACTGCCAGGCCTTATTTGTACCGATTAAAACCCTGCAAACTGTCGAATAGTGCAATATTTAATTTTCAGCAATTTTACGTGTACTCAAGGCCGGATCATTTATAAACTAGTGCAAAATGGTTTGTCTCGTTTCTAACTCGGTTTCCATTTTTAGCTCAACTAGGAATCAAATTCAAATGAAATTTCTCCTACGTCCAACTAAGGTCATGGTCAACTAATGGTATTTGATTTTCAAAATATTGAAATCTTTTTGGGTAAGTTATAAGCTTCCCAAAGTGTCGCAGTTTTGGTGTGTTCACCCTTTAGTAATTTTTGAACATTTCAAAGTGCAAAGAGCCGACTAAATATCATTCTTTAAAAAAGCTATACACTTAGCCAAAAGTACAATGGTTTTATCAACCAATTTATTGTTTGTTTTTTTTTTCGTGGGAAATATACCGATTGTAAGAAATGTGATTCAAGTTGAAAACATGAAAACAAATTAGTATTTGTGGTTGTAACTAAAGGTGCATAGATGCTTGTTGCTATTTGTTAGATTACAACAGGTTCGGATTCGAATTCCG
>NW_016158023.1:163075-171612 GCF_001687245.7 Rhagoletis zephyria
TAAAATCGGACAATAACCACGCCCACATCCCATATAACGGTAATTTCGAGAAATACGAAATCCTCGATAAATCAGTAAATATTAAAGCTAATTTATTCAAAATTGACGGTTGCAACAATTCATTATCAGGAAATACGCTTGGAAAATGGGTGTGGCACCACCCACTTATGATCACATTTATGTATATCGGTAACAGTTCTAGCAATTTGTACCAAACTCGCTTACTGATTATTGTGCTTGCCACATAAAAGCAAACCGTTGAAAATTATTGAAATCGGACTAAAATTACGGCCGCTTTTCATATAACGGTAAATTTCAGAAATGCTTGAAATTTCAATATTTAGAAATTTAAGGATGCTAGTTTATTTAATATTTATACACCCGCTTATCATGTAGCGGTAGCTTTCGGAAAGGTGGAAAACATATATTTAATACTTGCGCCGGGTATTTAATGTTCGGCTCCGCCCGAACTTAGACTTTCTTACTTGTTTATTTTATTTTTACTCATAGTTTTAGCGACCTTTCTACTTATAATTTAGTATTTTGCCGGCTCGAGGTCAATTTAAAAAAATTTTTTTTTAATGAATTCATCACCAAAAAAAACTTGTGTTTTCATTAAAATTTTTTAAAGTTGACCTCGAGCCGGCAAAATACTAAATTTTTTTATTTTTATTTCTTTTTTGGGTTCCTTAATTTCGAAAAGGCATCTGTGAACGGCAGAACAAAATCAAACGATGAAGAAATTTGATTAAAGTGGAAAATTTGATGAAACATTTACCGAACTGCGGTAGCTGAGAGTGCAGCGATGCTTGTTGTTATTTTTTAGCTTCCAGAAGATCCGTGTGTAAATGCCGTCGGAGGCAATATGTTAAAATGATAGTAAAAATTTGTTTAATGCAAACAAAGTCATAGTTGTAAATAACAACAATGGCACTAATCACATTGAACAAAAATCTTTTTGATTCTTTTTTCTCAGTGTAGAACCAGTATTTCTCAAATAGCCATTGATAAGATGTAGACAGAATTTTAAAAACGTAGATGCGGTTCCATATGTTTTGGCCACCACTGTATGTAACCGGGCACAGGCTTGTGTGAATGCTCTAATTGATTTACATACGGAAACCGGAGCGTTCCTTTTTTAAAATACATCTTTGTATAGATTAAACCACTAAAAGCCTATCGGAATTTGAAAACAATCGCAAATAAAGAACTCGAGTTCTCATTAAACCTTTTAATTATTTTAACAAGAAAAAAATATTACATAGGGCTTCTCTGTATTAAGGTAACTTCATCGATCTTAATCCTTTTCTGGTTTTCAATATAAACTACTTTAAAGGCATGAAATTACTTCAATTTTGTACCTAATTTTTGGTACCATATGATTAATTTTTATGTCAAGAAATGGTTATCTCCTGCTAGACAAATGGGTCACTGTAAAATATTGAACGGCATACATTAGAAGTATACTTTAGCCCTTACGGATGAGTAGCTAAGCAAATTTCATTGCATACTCAAAAACATTTATTTTGTGAAATATATTCATGTATGTATGTATTTTAAAAACACAAAATCTAAATCTTATTAAGTTGTGATCGGAGGGAAGTCCAAAAATGGTATTTTGTAGCAGAACAGAATCCTTCAAACGAAATGTATACGTAACTAGCGAGTAAGTGCAAATAATTTATTAGAAAACAATTAAAATAAAAATTGGTGCAAATCATGCAAAACGTTACTGTCTACAAATAAATAAAAACCGCAACCACTAAATTGTAAACTGAAATACGTAATTTAAAATTTAATCAACATAATACAAATAAAATTTCACTATATATATATATAGTTATACGGATCTTAATAGTGAATAAGTTCAATGTGCAGTTTAATATTTATTATATTTTATTTAAAACAAAAAAATAAAAGGAAACAAGTAAGTAGTAATAAAATGACAAATATACGTAATTTGAGAGTAACTGATTGTGAGGCATTAACAAAAAATTAATATTTATGAAACTAAATTAAGTAAAACCATGAATATATCTATATACATAGTTATAACTGATATTCATGCATACAAACGTACAATCGAATTGTATGTATGTACACATCTACGAACCTCTCCGTCTTGAGCGCATTCGAATCAACTGTGGGCTCTATAGCTGATTCTAGCAACAGGAACTTGTATGTATACGAAGGATTTGATAATGTGTCTCTATAAATATACATATGTATTTCTTTCTAAAAAACTGTTCTACAACAAAAAATATTCAGCTCATAAAAACTCGTTTGTGCAAGTACAGACAAATATCCATATGCAATATTTTTAAACTATGTAATAATACTCTTTCACACAAATAGATATGTACATATTTGAAAATCGTAGACATTTTTTTTTTTTTATTAACAAAGTTTCTACATGCATTCGATTAATTGAATTCCTAATTTACTGTCAGAAGATATGGAACATTGGTGATTGTAAGCTAAGAACTCAGACCCAGTAAAAAATAGTAAAAGTGGCTTTTGGCCAGTTAATATTTAGATCTGTTCGAGGGATAAAAATAAGGCGCTGTTTGAAAAGATATACATACATACATGCGTAATTTATACAAACAAAATAATTACAATTAATAGCGAAGAAACCTCTTAAAAAGGATAAAACAATAAAGCTACGTGCGTACATTTTACATGTTTATTAAAAGATTTAAAAATAATTTACTATATACATACATACATACAAAATGCTGCAAAAACAAAAAACATAAAAACTGCTAATATTGAAAAAGTACATACAAAAGCAAATAGATGTATGTAATAAATATTACTATTAATACCATTACGACTACTAATACTATTTATATTTATCAATTACTGTATTATTAAAATAAACAAACTTGAATGGAAGTAAAAGTAAAACTAAATTAAAAATGTGGAAAGTTGAGTGGATAGTTTAATTTTGTGTAGCCATAAGTTGTAAATTATAAATACTATAAAGAAATACCACAAAATTAATTTAATTTAATTGCGAAGAATAAAATGCTACCAAGTAAAATGGTAAATATGTGAAATTAAAAAATACAGCGCTGTTGTTATTTTTTAAACATTTAAGGAAGAAGAAATAGTAGGGAAAGGATAACAAAGGAGTAAGTAACTCAATTTCAGATTCTTTCCAAATGGCAATTAGATAATCTCACCAACACGATGTCTAATGTCTGAGATTATATGATATTGAGCGAGTGAAATGGGGTATATGTAGTCGAGAGTGCAATGGGGTATAGTTGTTGTGCTGGGTATGCACTAACGTGAGCAACCCATGTGCGAGATGAGTGGAGCCTTCGGTCACGGCAGAAAAAGAGGGAGCTTCGGTGGGGCCACTCCGACATATTCATCTATATTGGAGCAAACGACTCGCTATATATACGAGTATTCGGTTAAGAAATCACCTCCCTCCCAGCAGTGGGTTGTGCGCTGTGCTTGGAATCCGCCACGTAAAAACCCCCTTCCAGTGAGTAATGAAAATAAATCCTCGGATGCGACTTCTTCTTTTGATGACGACCACTGTCAAGGTTCAAAAGATTACGATTTGAGGGCATGCACCTGGAATGTCCGGACCCTTAATGGGGAAGGTGCCTATGCCAGCTGGTTTATGTCCACGCAAGAACAAAAGCTAACATCACCGCCGTCCAATAAATGCGATGGACGGGGCAAGGCACGGAAAACGTGGAGCCACGTAAAGGAGCGCGAATTCGGTGTTGGATTTGTGGTGGGAGAGAGACTCCTTCGCCGAGTACTGGCATTCACCCCGGAGGACGACCGTCTAGCCACAATCCGCATCAAAGCGAGCTTCTTCAATATCTCGTTCATCTGCGCACATGCTCCGACAGAAGTGAAGGAGGACGCGTCCAAGGATCTCGTCTATGAGCGCTTGGAACGTACATATGAGCGCTGGCCCGATACGATATAAAAATCGTGCTTGGCGATTTCAATGCCAAGGCGGGCAAGGAAGGGATCTTTGGCGCCACTGTCGGAAAATTCAGCATCCAAGACGAAATGCGCGATAACGGACTGAGACCGATCGACTACGCCGGGCCCGAAGCATGGTAGTATGTAGTACTACGTTCCAGCATAAAAATATCCATCAAGCTACATGGCTGTCTCCAGATCGAAAAACGAGAAACCAAATCGACCATTTTGTGATAGACGAAAGTCACGCTTCAGCTGTTTTTGACGTACGCACACTCCGAGGGCCAAACATAGACTCGGACCACTATCTTGTTGCAGCTAAGATACGCATACGCCTCTGTGCAGCAAAAAATGTGCGCCCAACAAGGAAAATTTAACGTCGAAAAGCTGAAATCACAACAGACGGCCAACTTATTCGCCACTGGACTCTCACACCTGCTCGCTGAGANTTAACGTCGAAAAGCTGAAATCACAACAGACGGCCAACTTATTCGCCACTCGACTCTCACACCTGCTCNCGCATACGCCTCTGTGCAGCAAAAAATGTGCGCCCAACAAGGAAAATTTAACGTCGAAAAGCTGAAATCACAACAGACGGCCAACTTATTCGCCACTGGACTCTCACACCTGCTCGCTGAGAGCAATCTTCACCAAACCGACATATGCGAGCAGTGGAACCACATTTTCCACTCATTAAGTACCGCCGCAAAAGAAATAGTCCGATTTCAGCGAGCCTGAAAGAACAGCTGGTACCATGACGAGTGTAAAGAAGCTGCAGAGAAAAAAGATGCCGCCCATAGGGCCACGCTGCGATCGGGCGAAACGCGAGCCATGCGGGACCTTTATAGGGAAGAAGAAGAAAGCGAGACGTGTTTGCCGCAATAAGAAGAGAGAGCTCGAAATACGTGAGTGCGAAGAGCTTGAGATGCTGGCCGACAGGAAAAACGACCTAAAATTTNGGAAGAAGAAGAAAGCGAGACGTGTTTGCCGCAATAAGAAGAGAGAGCTCGAAATACGTGAGTGCGAAGATCTTGAGATGCTGGCCGACAGGAAAAACGACCTAAAATTTAATCAGAGTGGTAGGCGACTAACGGAAGGTTTCAAGACCACGGCGAACTCCTGTAAGAACAACAATGGAGACCTAGGGACCGATGTCCGGAACGTTCTTAAAAAATTGAGTACTGAAAGTAGTGAATAAGATGAACCCGAGCCTCCAGTCGATGACGATGGAGTCGATGTCTCACCGCCTGACTATGACGAGGTACGAATAGCGATTACGCGGCTGAAATACTACAAAGCTGGTGGAGCTGACGGCCTGCTATTCGAGCTATTCAAGTACGGTGGCGAGGAGATGATAAGGTGCATGCATAAACTCTTATGCAGAATATGGTCAGATGAGCGCAAGCCTGACGACTGGTATTTAAGTGTGCTCTGCCCAATCCACAAGCAGGCGACCCCGCCTTACGCGCCTACTACCGCGTTATCAGCCTTTTAAGCATTATTACAAGGTCTTATCGAGCGTATTGTGTGAAATACTGAAGTCCACCGTCAACAAACTGATTGGGTCTTATCAGTGTGGCTTTAGACCTGGAAAATCCACCATAGACTAGGTATTCACAATACGGCAAATCTTGCAAAAGACCCGCGAGAAAAGGATAGACACACACCATCTATTTGTCGATTTTAAAGTGGCTTTCGTCAGCACGAATAGAAGTTGTCTTTATGCCGCGATGTATGAATTTGGTATATCCTCGAAACGGCTGTGTAAAATTACTTTGAGCAATACCATCAGCTCCGTCAGAATTGGGAAAGACCTATCGGAGCCGTTTGATACAAAACGTGGTTTCAGATAAGGTAACTCCCTTTCGTGTGATTTCTTTAATCTGATATTGGAGAAAATAATAAGAGCCGCAGAACTGAGCCGCTCAGACACAATACTTTACAAGAGCGTACAATTGCTGGCGTAAGCCAACGACATCGACATTATCGGTTAAAACAAGGGCTGTTCTGCCTTACCGGGATTAAATAGAANGGCAGTCAAAAGTTTTCCACTTCTGCGCACGGAACCATCCTCCATCCTCCTCNAGCCGCTCAGACACAATACTTTACAAGAGCGTACAATTGCTGGCGTATGCCAACGACATCGACATTATCGGTTAAAACAAGGGCTGTTCTGCCTTACCGGGATTAAATAGAAAAGCAAAGCGAATGGGTCTGGCGGTGAACGAGGACAAAACGAAGTATCTCCAGTCATCACACAAACAGTCAGAGCAAACGCGTCTTGGCACACATGTCACTGTTGACAGTTACAAGTTTTAAAAAGAATACGACTTCGTTTATTTGGCAACCAGCATTAACACCAATAATAATGTCAGCCTTCAAATCCAACGGATAATAACTCTTGCCAACAAGTGGTACTTTGGACTGAGTAGCCAATTGAGAAGTAAGGTCCTCATCTCACTCACCATGCCTGTGCTAGTGTATGGCGCGGAAGCATTAACAATGAAAATATCTGATGAAGCGGCCCTTGGAGTTTTCGAGAGATAGATTCTGCGAAATATTTACGGACCTTAACGCGTTGGCAATGGCGAATACCGCAGACGATTTATCGATGAGCTGTATGGGCATTACAACGATATAGACTTAGTGCAGGGAATTAAAATTCAGCAGCTCCGCTGTCTTGGCCATTTCGTTCGAATGGACAGAAACGCTCCTGCTCTGAAAGTATTCAACACGGGCCGCGATGCTGGTAACAGAGGAAGAGGAGAGCCTCCTCTGAGTTGGAAAGACCGGGTGGAGAAGGACTTGGCTTCACTTGGCATTTCCGATTGGCGTCAGTTGGCGCAGAAGAGAAATTACTGGCGTGCTGTTTTTAAAGAAGAAGGAGATTTTTTTTATGATCTGCTTTTGAATTTTAAGAATTTAGTGATAATACAAAAAATAAATACATTTACAAGCAAGTGGCCCCTCTTCTCCGATAACACTGGAAGGNTAAGAATTTAGTGATAATACAAAAAATAAATACATTTACAAGCAAGTGGCATCCTTATGTTTATTGTAGTTCATTCAAACAAGAGCCCCTCTTCTCCGATAACACTGGAAGTGCAATTCTACTGATTATGGTTATGATCAGGGCATTAAAAAATTTGTTTTAATAAAGGTGTTTATGGTGCCAAAAAATTCCACTACAAACAACAATTTTTCATTATTTAATTGCTACTAAAAGTTTAATTTAGAAAAATTACGTTTTTAATTCAATTCATTTTTAATGTCGATGTTGGTTTCCTTGGCCTGGGGATGAGACTTAAGTGGTGACATTGGCGCCCTTAGGGGCTTCTATATGAGTATGAACTAAGAGGGAGGCTCCGCATGAGAACCTGCGTAAGACACGAGCTTACACAGTTTCCTATGTGGAGATTACCGTACCGACTATTACTCCTACCCTCATCCCTCCTTATTTCTCCTATCCCAACAACCCACCGGTCGGCCGATGTGGTGTAGTGGTAAGCAGTGCGCGCTTTCACACACCAGCACCGGGGTTCAAGCCCTGGTCAAAGCAACACCAAAAAAATATAGAAAAAGGTTTTTCTTAACAGCGGTCGTCCCTCGGCAGACAATGGCAAACCTCCGAGTGTATTTCTGCCATGGAAAACAGCTTCTCATAAAAATACAATCGCCGTTCGGAGCCGGCGTAAAACTGTAGGTCCCTCCGCTTTGTGTGACAACATCAAGGCGCACGCCACAAGTCGGAGGAGAAGCTCGGCCAAACACTAACATATGTGTAAGCGCCAATCTATTATTATGTTTAACAACCCACCGACACCGTGCCCATTGGATGGTTTGCAGCCAGGGGGTTTACCAGACCGGCTGTATTATAACGGCGCCTTCCTGATACCGGGCATGGGGCGCTGCCGTGGTGGACCGTTAATTTCCCCTTGCATTGCTTAGACCACCGCGCCCGCCTCGTCGGGCAGGTGGTCGTACGAATAAGATGAATACAAACCAAAACAAAAACAAAAACTAAAACTAAACTTCCNGGGGTTTACCAGACCGGCTGTATTATAACGGCGCCTTCCTGATACCGGGCCGACTCAGGGAGTAACGGTGGCCTTGCCGCGGCATGGGGCGCTGCCGTGGTGGACCGTTAATTTCCCCTTGCATTGCTTAGACCACCGCGCCCGCCTCGTCGGGCAGGTGGTCGTACGAATAAGATGAATACAAACCAAAACAAAAACAAAAACTAAAACTAAACTTCCAGCAGCGGCTAAGGCAACGAGTGGGGCCTGCACGGCCAGCTCCGTAGGGAAACCGGAGCTGGCTAGCGACAAAGCTTCGAGCAGCGGTGGGTCGAAGTCGATACCCATAGCTGTCTCTGTCCCGGGTGGGATTTCTGGCCCTGCAGAGACGAAATCGCCANTCGTCGGGCAGGTGGTCGTACGAATAAGATGAATACAAACCAAAACAAAAGCAAAAACTAAAACTAAACTTCCAGCAGCGGCTAAGGCAACGAGTGGGGCCTGCACGGCCAGCTCCGTAGGGAAACCGGAGCTGGCTAGCGACAAAGCTTCGAGCAGCGGTGG
>NW_016158024.1:0-23662 GCF_001687245.7 Rhagoletis zephyria
AAAAAATTTCTTAAAACACGATGCTTTCACATAGCGGTGGTAGCTGGCACAGAGCATTGGAGCAAAATCAACATTTACGTAAATTTTATTGTTGCTTCTGGTATCGAAACTGTGAAAAACTGGTCTGATTTTTTTCTTCTAAATCAAAGCGTGTCATATGAAATACACCAAGGCGAATTTATATAAGGTGGTGTTACTAGCTCAGCTGATTTTGTGATGTGTTTCGCCGCACGGCTTCTGATATCAAATTGAAAAATTTTGTTTGAATTTCTACACACACTCTTACAGATTTTGACAGTTTATGCCGCCAAAGCAAAAACAAAATACATGTAAATTTTTGTTTTTGTACTCCTGCTATCACCTTATATTAATTCGCCTTGATATGCACAAAAAAAAAAAATTGATAGGACAATTCATCTAAATGCGTAAATGCCTCGTAACCATGCCAACCTCGTAAACTTACTTAATTTTGTATGGAAATTCGCTTTATCTACGAGGTTTACGCAGTTACGAGGCATTTACGCGTTTTCATGAATACCCGTAATAAAAAATTGAAATTGGCAAAAATAAAAAATGTTGGAACTTTCTTTGTTAGTAAATATGTTTGCTTCTCGAAGCATTTATCCATCCCTTGTAAGGCCCCGTATTCAGTGGTAGTGCTGCTGAGTTGGGCGAACGTTCCAAAAATGGCTATTCAATCGCTTGTTTGGTATGAAAAAAGTCTTCACATGCAAATAGATTTTAAGAATTTAGAATTTTTGTGAGAGGAATTTAAAAATATTTGACATTATCGAGACCAAATAATTTGGGAAAAAAATCAAATCAGCTACTCTACTGACACTATCTGCTCAATGTGCCTTGGCTTGAACAAGTAGTAATAGAATTTGTTGTAAAAGAAGCAGGGTTATCAATGCCTAATCGTATTTCAGATAATTTTTCGCAAAAATATGCGTTCCTATGGAGCATGATTTTAAGAGTTTAGTATTTCTGTTGTCATCAGAAACTACGATCTTATCCGAGACATTGAAGATGTTTCTATGGCGATCAGTTCGGTCGGAAGGTCAGAACGACAACCTCATGTCCCTAAAGCTTCCAGGTACCTTGCTGATGGCCCTAATCGGGATAAGAATTTAAGCTGCCTGAGACTCGGAATCAAATATACCTACATACATATAGCTCACCAATTCTGTACGTAAAAGCACCTGACGTATTTTAATAATTTTCGTGGCTTTCAGAAGAGGAGTAGTGTAGTTTATCAAGCATTGGATAAAAAATACCGATAAATATATCAATAAAAGTGTCGGTTACTGCATCGTCATACTTAAGTTGAAATTGGCGCATTTTTCGTACATAGATTAAATCGATAAATTAATCGATAGCAATATCGATAAACATATTCACTACAAATTGTATAAATATATCGATTGCGTTATCAGTCAATATATCGGTGAAAGGTTCCACTCTTTTTTTTTCCTTTTATGGAACTCCACGAATATTGAAATGCTACTCAGCAGAACAGTTTTAATTTTTATTTTCTTCAGCCATTAAACTTTTTCGACTTTTTTGAAAAAAATGTTTTTTTTTTGATAAATTTTGCCAAACTTTTTTCCCTTTCAGAAACTCTATAAGTACCGATGAGCTACTCAAACAATTTTAATATTTATTTTTCCAAACCATTAAACTGTCGACATTTGAAAAAAATATATTAAAAATTTCGGCGTAAATTTGCAGAACGTTTCTTCCTTTTCAGGAACTCTAGAGCTCTAAGAAAGCTACTCAGAACAGTTAAATTTTTTATTTTTTGAAACTTTTTCAAACTTCGTGATTTTTTTTCATTCGGTTTAATTTTGCTGAATTTTTTTCCCCTTTTTCAGGAGTCTAGAACTATTGATAAGCTACTCAGAACAGTAATCATTTTTGTTTTTCTTATACATTAAACTTTTTCGACCTAAAAAAGAGTACTGTGTGGGCAATTCTTAGGACTATTTTTCCTTTTCAAGAACTCCAGAACTATTTAAAAGCTACTCAAAACAGTTTCTTATTTGCCTCATCTCGTATGCTGCGTGAATCTGGAATAGATAATTTTTTAATAAATATTTTTTGTCAAAATGTTCAGAATTTTGTTTTTCGTTTTCAAGAACTCTAGTACATTTGAAAGCTTCTCAGAGCAGATTTTTTTGTCTTTTGGCGTCATTCCATTTGCCAAATTCCTAGACAAGGAAAATTTGATCCAGGCATGCAAATCATTCTGGCAGAGCATCGAAGCTCTTATTGTCGCTGAAGGCGATTTTGTGAATTAACAAACATATATCCCGTAAGTCACTTACTTGGCTCTAAATTTCAATGAAATGCAATAAATTGTCAAAGCATTATACGAATTCAAGTTAAAAGGTCGTTTAAGTCCTCAATCACCTCACGCATCCTGTATATTAGAATTTAGAAATTGTATCACATTCAGAACACTCAATGNCATTATACGAATTCAAGTTAAAAGGTCGTTTAAGTCCTCAATCACCTCACAATACAGGATATTAGAATTTAGAAATTGTATCACATTCAGAACACTCAATGTTTTTTTTTATCAAGAAACTCGTTGTACTGAGTAACTGCAAACGATCAAAGCTCGCTCGTCATCTTGCACATTTTCCGTTTTTTTTTTACAATTTAATAATTTAATGCTTCAATTGCATGGAAAATGCTCAACACTCAAAATTCAAATCACTTCACACTCCTTTCGGCGTTGCTTTGGACCTTCTTCTGGCTTTTATATTCCTTTCACTTTCAAAACAAACAAGCTTATGAACATACCATTGGGCTTTTCTAAGCTTTTGCGTAGTTGTAAAAGCTATCAAATGTGTCATGTGTGCGGACACGAACTGTCAACCGACTAACCGAGTGGCCGACAATTGCGCCGACTACCCCACAACGCCGGCGCCCTCAACTGCTTGGCTGGTTCTTCGGTTTGTTGTGGTGTTACAAAGCCAAGAGTTTTCGGTCTTGCAACGTTTTTCGTGTATTCTCGCCAATTCTCTTTTGAGCATGGTTCCACTTTTTGTGGTTTATACTGTGTTTGTTTGTTTTTTGCTTGCATACGTTGCTACAAGAAAAAAGGAATACACTTGTGTGCTGCTGTCTGCTGCTGGGATTGGTTTTCGCCAATCGTGGCGAGTAATAGTCTCGTGCATTGCGGAGAATTAAGTTGCGGTCCGCAGCAGCAGCAAGTGACGCGGACTAAACTACGGCCCAACGTCGAATGGGCTGAAAGTGTAGATACTAAGTGCTAGCAAAATCAGAAAAAAATTTCTAAAATAATAATAGTATAAATAACTTTGTGCAAAAGTTACGCATATTGAACTGTATTGCTATAATTGTGCTTGGTTATCAGTTTGCAAGACTACTTCGTAGCTGCTAAGCAGAAAATTTTCAGTGATGTGAAGAAAATTCTTGCTTTTCTCATATACTGCGTACTTTAGCATTTTTTGCAGTTATTTAAAAAGTAAGCATATTAAGTATTTGTAAAAAATGCCAATCATATATGGAATGTATGAAAGTGCCGCTGCGAATATTTCGAAAATTCTTATTTTTTCAGCTGGATTAAGTTGCCATAAAAATATCACAAAATTTTATATAATCAAGCAATAAAGTAGGGAAAATACAACGAAAACAATGCTGCAGCGGCAATAACACAAGTAAAACAATAACAATAACACCGATTGTTAAGCAAAAACAATGTGTGCAAGCGAATCGAGTCACCAAAAACCCATTTTTGGGTGTGTGAAATGGATATTAACGAAGCGAAGCGCACAAACACACTAACAAAAGTGGCTGCAATCAGCGCGTGGCTTATGTACATACTAATGTGTTGCATGTGTGTGTGTGCTTGTCTATATATGTAAATGCGTAAGACAACTACTACATCAACTTTACGGTATTTTTTGTGCTGCTCGTGCTGCACCCAACATCAAATGCGCGGGTGGGTTTTAATGCCTCGTAGCGGTCACCGGGGCGTATGAGTAACAACACCGATAGCCACGGCAGCCGCCGTCGCTGTTCCCATTCCCTGGCTAATGTCAGTATACATTTTGTATTTGTTAGTGTATGTGTGTGTTTTGTTTGCGCGTGTCGTAAAAATGCCCAGGTGGAGTTAATGGTCAGCACCTATAAGTGTAAAAATGTGTTCGTGTGAAAGTTTTATGTGTGTGTGTTGGGCGGTGAAGGGTATAAAGTAGACGGAATGTTTGTTGGTGGAGATGGTAGTGTTCGTTATACATACATGTATGTACATGTAATGGCGTTCAAAGTGGGTTGGGAAGTGTGAAAAAAGCGAGAAAAAAGTTAAACAAAAATGGGTCGTCTACTTCGATTAACTGATAAAAATGTAGAAAAAGCCATTTAAATATACCAAAAGAAATCGTTAAAAAAGTTTTCAATAGTTTTGCACTTATACAAGATTTTTCCGTCATATTTTATAAAATCCAATAGCAGTGCAAGCAAAAAAAAAAATTCCTGTATATTCCTGAGCAACAAAAAAGCAAAAAATTTTGGTATCAAACGATTTACTTAATTTTCTTTTGTCTACTACGTTTGTGTCCAAGAAAAAAAGAAATAGCAACGAATGCTTTGCAAAAGAGAAGAGCCAAAGGAGCGCTAGCGCATTCTAGTCGAATGCGTTGTAATTGTAAGGTGGTAATTGTGTGTTTAGCAAAAGCGTGGAGAGAGCATAAGGTAGAGAGACACAGCAAGGATACTAAAAATAACGCTAGCAAAGAGGTAGTAGTTTTTGTTTTTTTAAGAAAAATTATAGGTTGTATACTAATTTTCAGCATTCTTATAATATAGCTTGGAATAAACGATTTTTAGTGAAATTAATTTTAAAATCTAAAATTATATTCGATTTAATATCTATTATATATATACATATCGACCCCTTTTCGCGAAATTATACTATGTGCCAGAAACCAAATTTTACAGGAGAGAAACATCAAAAAAAAAGAGGAGGTAATCAGTTCGCTGGCATATTTTTTTATGTATGTTATCGCATAACTTTTGATCACGTGAACTGATTTCGATAATTATAATTTTTTTTTGTATCGGAAAGGTGTTACTTCAAGAGGGTCCCATACTTATTTGCTTAAGATCCGTTCATTAGATCAAGCTGCTCCTGAATTATAATATGAGAATTGAAGTCGGTGGTGCTTTTCGCTTAAAAAGTTTATATTTTTTACTAAGTGCGCACAAAATACTTTTGATATTTTCATCCACAAGCATTTAAACGGAACTGGCGGCCTATATGTAGTAGTGATTTATATTGCGCGCTTCCATTAGGTAGGGTCTGAGTTCAAGCCCGATTTCCGACCAACATAAAAAAATAAAAAAATAAACAAAAAAAATGGGTTTTTTTTTTTTTAAACAGCGGTCGCCACTCGGCAGACAATGGCAAACCTCCGAGTGTATTTCTGGCATGAAAAGCAGCTTCTCAAAAAAATACAGTCGCCGTTCGGAGTCGGTGTAAACCTGTAGGTCCCTCCTCTTTGTGTGACAAGATAAAGGCGCACACTGCAAATCGGAGTAGAAGCTCAGCCAAACACTAACATATGTGTAAGCGCCAATCTATTATTATCTATATATTAATACGCTAACATAAACTTTGTCTCCGTTCGTTTGGCGATTCTACCGAACCGATTTCAAAACCAAGAACACCGTTGGAAACGCATTTTTCCGTAGATCAGCAGAGTTTTTATGGTTTCACAATTGCTTGAAAATTACGGCCAAAACCGTCGTTTAAACATTTTCGAATTGTGTATACATGTTGCTGCAACATGTTCAATTTGACATGTTTCGCCTGTTGTTTCACTACACATTTGAAATTAAGCTTTGAAATAAAGATAAATATGAAGATGAAGAAATAAATGATAACGATGAAGTCAAAAAAAAAGAAGGCAAAAGTGAAGATAAAGACGAAAATGGAGACAATGACAGATACATAAGAATTAGGGTAACTAAAAGGGTAAGAACATTTCTTGAATTTATGAAGTGAAACTTCTTTAGCGGCAGTTGGTTGGTTGGGAGTAAATTGTCAAATTCGAGGGGAATAATGCACATGGAAATAGTTCTCAGCGGTTTAGCGGTTTGATAATAAAAACAAAAACAAAGATACCTAGAGGTACAGGCAAAAACGAAGATCGAAGTAAATTTAAACACTTTAAGGTAAAGGTGAAGAGGAGTATGCAAAAATAAAGATAAATATGAAGAAAAGGATGAGGATGAAGATCGATATTGTTATCTATATAAAACTCGATATTCTTATCGATATAATAATCGATATTGCTATCTATAAAATAATCGATATTGTTATCGATACTGTTATTGATGAAATAACCACTATTGTAATCGATATAATAATCAATATAATAATCAATATTGTTATCGATACAATAATGGATATTGTTATCCGTATAATAACCGATTAAATAATTGATTTTGTTATCGATTTAGTAGATTATATTGTTATCGATATGTACAATAATCGATACTGATGATTGTTATATTTATCGATGAATTAATCGATTTTGCTATCGTTGTATTTTTCTATATGTTTATGGATATTGTTATCGGTATTTTTATCGACACAGTTATCAACAGGGTTATCGATATACTAATCGGAACATGGAATGTGATCACATTACATGACATCACATCACATTTTATCACATGATATGAAGAGACATCACATGATACAATATGATATCACATCACACGATATCACGTGACATGACATTACATGATTTGACATCACATTATATGGCATGACATCACATGACTTGACATCACATGATATGACATCATATGACATGACATCAGAGGATATGACAACACATGACATTACATCCTATCACATCACATAAAATCACGTCACATCTTATCACGTCATCGCACCTCATCTCATCTACGTGAATAGAAAAAGAAAAGGATATAAGCAAAGATGTGAAGGATAAAAACAAAGATGAAGACCAAGGTAAAGTTATCGATTTCAAAACCAAAAACACCGTTGGAAAGGTAATTTTCTGTAGATGAGGAGAGTTTTTATAGTTTCGAAATTGGTTGAAAATCGTCGTTAAAAAATTTCCATATTTGTGTATGGTTGTTTTTGCAACCTGTTCAATTTAAGCTGTTTCGCATTTTGTTTTACTTCGTATTTAAAATTAAACTTTGAAATAAAGATAAATATGAAGATGAAGAAACAAGTGATAACGCTGAAGACAAAAAAAGGCAAAAGTGAAGATAAAGACGAAAATGGAGATAAAGGCGAAAATGGAGACAATGAGAAATACATAAGAATTAGGTTGACATAGTTGAAATTTTCCGATAGGAATCGAAATAAAATCAGCCATAAAGGTTACTGAAATTTATGAAATCATCCAAGTTTATACTTATCGAAATTTATCCATGCTTATTAAGTTATCGCAACGTATCGAATTATTCAAACTGATCAATGTTTACTGAGTTGTCGAAAATTATAGACACAGAAACTTAGTTGTCCAAATTTACGGATAGTTATCGAGCTATAAAAACGTGTGGGATTAACGAAATTTGTCAAGTTAAAGAAATTTATCAAGTTATCGATATTTATTGAATTATCATTATTTATAGACTTAACGAAATATATCGAGGTGTCGTAATGCATGGAGTTCTTTTAACTTACAGAATTATCGATAATTATTGATCTACTGAAATTGGTTGGTTCAACAAAGCGAAGTTTATGGAATTTTCAAAATATATCGATTTATCGAAATTTCAAAGTTATATAAACTTATCGATTTATCACTGCTTATCGAATTTTATCGTGTTAACAGAGTGTAACGAGTTATCAAAATGTTTAGATAGTTTTCGAAAAATGTGGATATGTCGAAAGTAAAAATTTATAAAGGTATCCAAAGTTTTTACATTTTTGAGTTATCGAAATTTATCGAGCCATCGAATTTTACAGTTATCGAAATTGGTCGAGTTAACGAATTTTGTTAAGTTATCGAATTTTAGTGTTCTTGAAATTCATCGAACTATCAATATGTATCAAATCATCGAAATTTATCGATAAAATGGAATGTATCGGGTCAATTCTAGGTTCTGCTGAAGTCCAAAGACCTTCTAAGATAAAAAAATGTTAGTTTTGTTTTAGTTCCAAAGCAGAAGATGTTCCGGTAAGTTAATTTGTACTGTATAAGTTTTGCTACGTGTTAAGTTAAGGCTCCTAAAAACTAGAAAAACTGTCGAATTTTGACAGTAACTGGCACTCTAGTTATTATTATTATAGGGACATCAGCTACTATGTGTTACCGTGTGATACGTTGTTGGTGTAGAAAAAATTTGCGTCAAAAGTCAATTCCGAAAAAATATCAAATACGATAATTTCTCGCAAAGGGGTCGATATGTATGTGAATATCAGGGACGTGAAACTGATGAGTAATTTGGTCGGTTCGGTTCAGCGGCTCTAGCCTTTTTTTCCTTTTTGTGATTGGTTCGTCAAAACGGTTCTTTGTCTTTAACCCGGGGTTTCGTTGATCGGGACTATCGCCTCGCTCTTTCCAATATAGTCAAGTACTTGGGTTCGATTATAAATGTCAAGCTATCGTGAAAGCAAAATATCGAAGTGGTAGGGAGGAAGACTTCATTAAATCTGTAGGTATCACTGCAGGAGATAAATAGCTAAAAAATGACGCCTCTTTCCCAATGTTATCTCCCAGCTCCATAACCCCATAGTTAAAACAATTATGTGGTCAGTATAGTTAAGCGTGTGCAATACTGACCCTTTGATATCGCAGGTAAGACAGCTGCAGCAAGGGACGCAGCCGGCCTTAGGGCGCCGCGGTGCACCGGTTGACTAAGTGACTCGGGATCTGGACATGGATCGCTGTATAACTAGTCTAAAACTAATTAGCTTTTTCTTCATCCACATCCGATTTAGAGATGAGTGGAGGGGGGCAGGACAGTGAAAGCAAGGAGACCCCGGAATGGCTCGGAGCCTGACAGAAACGTCGATATAGGAGTCTTTTCTGGGTAACAACATTAAAATTATGCTTCCAGCACACTTTAGGTTTCCAAGTAGAGTTTGTTGCTATTGAGGAAGTAGTCAGCACTTTAGATTAGGTAAGGTTGAAGCGGCTGCCTTCATCCAATATAGGAGAGGCCCAATGGGCCCATTGTGATACCAGTTGAACAAGAACCAGTTGGTTAGATTCAGAAAGTGCGAGAATCCCTGAATGCCTTTCAGCACTTTATTCAGCTATAAATTTTATATTGCTGTATGAGCATTGTGGAATTATACTTTTAAACAACAGTTCTCAGTGCTGGTGGGATAGACATGCATGCAGTGATATTAAACATCGCACTGGATCCTCATGGTCGCAGCTGCTTGAAGGGCGATAAGGTGGAATAATCGTCTCTTGGTAGTTAAATTTTAAGAGGATTTTGTTGTGCCCTTTTGGGTAGAGTTCCACTGCGATTGGAAAAGGATTGTCATATAAGAAGGTTACCGAGAAGTTTCCAATCGTAGACTCATTAATATATCATTCTCAGAACAGGAATTATAAACCCTTAGAAAGCTATTGCTACCGGCAGGCAGATTTAAAGAATTAGTTGTGCTGGTGAAGGGTCTTTTGCTCGAAATAGTCAGCAAAGCATTAGCGACCGAAGCAACCTAGAACATATTATCCAATAACTAATTAGACGAGAGTCTCGGGGAGAATACGTATTCTTTAAAAGAAAAACATACTTTTCCCATTTCAAATCATTAATAATTTGTATAATTTTATCTTCCTTTTTTTTATTAAACATTTACAAACATATAAAAATGTACCCAAAAAAAAAAATATGTTCATGTTTCTAACGACGACAATCAAAGTACCACTGCTTCCCTGCAGAGAAAGCTACCAGTTTTGAACCAGAATGCTACCAGTTTGCGTTTCAGTCTAACTAGTTCACGTTGCAACCTTTTCCAATGTCAGCGACTGGTATTTTTAACATGGCAGTGTAATAGGAGATGCCAATTTTCAGCTCCTGCATCAGCGTCCTACCAGTAGAAATACTAGTAGAATCATACCAGTTGACGGGATAGACTGTCAATTCATCCCCCGTGAAAAACATAAGTATGCGATTTTGCTCGCAGCGCCGCAACAGTGGCAAATGTCGATTGCGCAAAACTGTGGCACGTCATTCGAGGGATTCAAGTTCGAATTCCAGAGGAGGAATCTTTATTTTGTTTTTTGTTTTTATTTTTTAATTTTTTATTGATATATTTTGTTTAATTTTTTAATTTTGTATCGTTTTAAAAACAACAAAAAAATATTTATTTTACGTTTTTATGGACTCGAATCTGAGATCTCAGAACCAGAATCGGTAGTCTACACCCGACGCCACAGAAGACATTTTAAAAAAAAAAAAACAATTAAAAGCATTTTAATTTTGGTTTTGGCAATTGAAAGGCAAATGTCGCTGATCGCAAAAGTTGTTCGAAATCGCCGAAATGGTAGCACATTAACAAGAACTTGTCCTTTTACTGGCTGGTTTGGCATTTCAATGCGCAGAACTGCTATGATCGTAGTCCATGACAAACTGGTGCGACTTCCCTATTTAATATCAGTTTTCGAACTAAAATTTCTACCAGAGACGCAGAATAATAATTATTTCATGTTGGAGTTTTAAAAAAGTCATCCAAATTTTCGTAAGAATTATAAAAGTCTTTTGAAAATAATTTTGTGTGAAAAAATTTTTTTAAGTCATCGATAACTATTATTTTACGACCTATATAAGTATGTTCATAAAAATTATCAGCGAGATAAATATTTTTAAGTCTTCAAAGAATTTTATTTTATGACTTATATTATAAAAGTCTTTTGATAATAATTATGAGTGCGAAAAAAAATGTGTATATGGTCCCGAACAGAACCTAAACTACTCCCAAACCAGTCCCCAACTAATTCTAAAATGCTCTTGAACAAGTCCCGTCTTTTAAGACTTAAAAAATTTTTTCGCGCTCATAATTATTATGAAAAGAGTTTTATTATATAAGTCTTAAAATAAGTCTTTGAAGACTTAAAAATATTTATCTCTCTGATAATTATTATGAAAGGACTTTTTTAATATAAATCCATGAATAATAATTATAAATGACTCGAAAACAATTTATCTTAATATAATGATTATAGATTGACTTTTATTCTTTTCTCTTGTAATAGTTATGTCCTTGATTTTTTCAAACTAAATAGTTTACTTTTTTCTACGAGGAACTGGTAGATTTATAGCTCATAACGAACTGGCATGCCTTTTATCCCTAAATAAAAGTTAATGAACAGGAATTTTTGCATACGATTTCAGCTTGTCACTGCATTATTCACACACATTTACATACATATGTATGTGCATAGTACATATGCGTCCTGCAAAAAATGTGATGAATTCGGGATGGCTCCGGGAACAATCGCAAAGGAACATGCGACTATCCTATGAAGAGACTAACTGTTCCTCTTTGTACCAGGAAGGGTATTAAAATCGACTAGTCGCTTTAAAAAAAAATAAAAATGTAAACTTTGGCAAGCTGCGATTCGAATTGGGGCTTTCAGGTTTGCTAAGCGAATACTCTCTCGCTTCGTCGCACAATTTTTTGTAGGGCAGGTACATACAGTCTAAATACGAGTCCAATTGAAAATGTGTATATTTCTACATATATTTTAATGTTTATGTGAAGCTGTATGTTTTTGTGTGTGAAAAGTTTGACAGTATATGACAAATTGTATAAACCTAAGTGGGCTAAAGTCGTATGCCAAACAAAATGACAATAAAATACATAAAAACTTAGATACATGTGCATACATGAATTCATAAAGACTTGCTATGTGCTATGTATATATGTATGTACGTAGTGTAGCGTAGATCTGCTGACAGCAGCAATCACATTGACAATTACTTGACAACTGTGCTATACCCCCCGTACTTGAACTGTGACGAAATACTGTTGTTGCTGCTATTGTTGTTGGCATTACAACATCGTCGGTGATTTCTCAAGTGTTCATTGAGGGTTTGGCTGCAAAATGGCGCATGAAAAATGCATGAAGTGAGGTGCCTACTGCCACACACACGCAGGAGACCTCATATACTATAAATTTAAAATTAGAAAATAAAAAAATAAACATGTGAAGGTAGAGATGATTGCGATGCAATACATTGATTATGCACACATGTAGCATTGACTAGCAGAAAAATGTGTGAATAGGCACTTAATGGGATTTAATTGAAGCCCCAGGGCGAAGAAGAAAAAAATGAGAATTTAAGACTAAAAAGTTGTATTTAAAGATTAAAATATACTTTAGTAGAATGATAGATTTGTTACAAAAAGGAGACCTTCTGTAGTGAATACGCGNCAGAAAAATGTGTGAATAGGCACTTAATGGGATTTAATTGAAGCCCCAGGCCGAAGAAGAAAAAAATGAGAATTTTAAGACTAAAAAGTTGTATTTAAAGATTAAAATAAACTTTAGTAGAATGATAGATTTGTTACAAAAAGGAGACCTTCAGTGAATACGTGGTACACAGGATAATTATAGCTTTTTGATTCCTCTTCTTTTGCCTAGCGGTTGGATGTACTTCAATCCGGCATTACAAGGCTGGATGGAATAAAGTCTCTCTACTCTAAAAACTAGAGATAGAGAAGGTAGAATTCCGTTTAAAAATGTGTGTTTATACGCATACCAGAAATATTACATTGCTGCAAAAATCCGGGAGCCAAACTTTATCAGATGGTGCCAAAGTGAAGAAATATGACAAAGTATTGATCTTTTTGAGAATATTTAAAAGGTAATTTCGCACCTCCTTCACCCCCCGTATCGCGACCAGCATCCCAAGGCATACGAAACTTCTACAACTGAACCGAAAACGGACTCCAGAGCAAGTTTGAAGATATAGCAGTCTTACTCAATAACAGTGCACTNTCCGTTTAAAAATGTGTGTTTATACGCATACCAGAAATATTACATTGCTGGAAAAATCCGTTAGCCAAACTTTATCAGATGGTGCCAAAGTGAAGAAATATGACAAAGTATTGATCTTTTTGAGAATATTTAAAAGGTAATTTCGATGACAAATAAAAGGTTAAACTTTTCATTTTGTTTGTTGATTGTTCCGACAATTGAGGAGTATGATGCATTTTGGAACGAATTTCCGTCCTTCTTTGTCAATTTCGGTTTGGCGACAAATCGGTTTCGGCGTTTTGCCATTTTCAGTGTAATTTTTTAAACGAAAGGAAGAACCTCCAACAACAGGTTTCCTCTAAAGGAGTCGAGTATCTGGGGGTATTTTATATGAAGGCTAACAGGGAAATCAGAATAACAGATTGGAGTAATACCTTACAGCCAAATTGCTCCGCATCCTTCTTCTGCGGGCGGACATTGAGCCAATCCCGGACCAGAAACATACTTATGCTGAGTTTGCCAGAGACGACTCCATTTGAACTCCACTTCGGTGAAATTCTTGCAACAAATGGAGTCACCTAAGAAAATGTTCTGGTCTTAGGTCTCGTTGGGAGTGCACCACAAGCTTTGTGACCCCCTGTTATTCAAGCCAAACGGATTCATCCGCCTCCACGACTACCCGCTCGGAAAGAGCCTGTACGGCTCCAAGAAGCTCCCCTGAGTAACATTAAACCTCCCCACCCCTTCACACATCCCACCACTCTACCAGCCGTGCCAGGTCGCGTGTGCGAGCAAAGAAGCAGCTCTTGGTTGCTACCACCATCAGCTTCGTGTGTCAGAACAGAGTATACCGGAATGTGGCGTCAGTCAAATGCAACACATGCCTTGGCTGGTGCCATTTCCGCCTATGAGCTGGCCCGCGCGCCACATACGAGTGGACAAGAACCTTCTGCGTCCTCTGCTGCAGAAAACCGCCGCCGCAGACAACATCGCACCCACTGCAACTACCCACCACCGGGTAGCAACAGCAACTGCGGTGAGTACAACAGGCCCAAGGTAGACCCCGCACCTCTTTCGCCCCCCGTATCGCGACCAGCATCCCAAGGCATATGAAACTTCTACAACTGAACCGAAAACGGACTCCAGAGCAAGTTTGAAGATATAGCAGTCTTAGTCAATAACAGTGCACCACTAATTTCATCAGCGGCTAAGTGAAGGTGGCTATCGGAAAGGCGAAAGCCTCCAAACCCATTGGACCCGACGGAATTTGCATGCTGATGCTGAAGCATTTGGGGCCCGCGGGAGTAGCATACCTCACGGAGGTCCTCAACCGGTCAATGGCCACTCTCATCACTCCTGATATATGGAAATAAAGGAGAGTGGCCCCACTGCTGAAACCGGGGAAATCCGCCAACAACGGAGACTATTACCCCTGCTACTCCCGTACTTCATCCACCACCCCAGCAAAGCGTCAGCATGGTTTCCGTAAAGTACACAGAACAACAACAGAACTTAACATCATAAACACCCAGATAACTCATGGCCTAAACCGCAACCGACCCTGTGAAAGAACAGTCCTAGTAGTCAGTAATCTCCCAAGAATAAACCGCGAAACTTAGAAGAATAAAACAAGGTTCCACAAGGTGGTGACGACTGCTATTGGCGTCTGGAAATAGAATTGATGACCTCTGCTTAAAAGTAAACGGCTATCTCTACAGCCTTTCTCGCTCCTTCACAGCAAGGAGCATAACACTCTCCCCATCGAAATCAACAGCTGGGCGATGGAGGTGACGCTTCAATTTGGCATTGATGTCGATGGCACACCAATACTGACAGTGAACAACTCAAAAATTATATGGGTCACTTTTGATAGCCTGCTCTCCTTCTCGCGCACACAACCGCAGTTGTCAACAAAGTACAGAGCCGCAACAAGGTGCTTAAGTCGCTCGCCGACAGCACCTGGGGCAAAGACAAAGAAACGTTGCTGGCAACATAAAAAGCAATTGACCGGCCGGTTCTAAACTATGCTGCACCTGTTTGGTCGCCGGGGACAGACTTGCCAGAACGCCGCACTCCGGACACCGACAGGGTGCCTTCTGACGTCGCCTGAGCACCACCTACACAGCGAGGTTAAAACAGTTTCCGTAAGGGACCACAACGAAATGTTCTATAAACAGTTTCTGGTGGGGTGCCATTGCCATGGCCCAATTACGGTCTGGATACTGCAGACGCCTCATCAGCTACGTGTCTAGACTCGACTCCAATATCCGCGATGAGTGTGGAGACTCCGCGAACGACACCCACCACCTCTTCATATGCCAGCTCAATCCCACTCAACTAACACCCCTCTCCTTTTGGTTCGACCCTATTGAAACTGCTCGTCTCCTGGAGGGCAATTATTGATGGATGAACCGAAATAGGCGGGGCTCATTAGTGCCGCTACAACAATAACTAAACATTGACAAGATGAAACGCCGTTCAAATCCGCCCTAACATACAGAAGTGTATTGAGAATAAAGTGGAATGTGCTATGTACTATCTACATAGGAGCGGAGGCTGAACAATTTTGAGCCTAAGTACCTTTAAGTATCATTAATGTCTTTTGCTGCGTGTCACTAATTGTTTAGTAGTATAAATATAAAATTACATGTCATTAACATAATTACGGTTTCAGAAATTGAGTCGTAAACATCACCATGAGGGATTCAAACGTCATCAAATTCCTCACAGATAAGAACAAAACACCGACGGAAATATTTTAATAGATGTCTTCAGTTTATGAAGAGGCTGTACCTTTATTTGCTACCCCATATATGGCAGGCACTTGCTGGAAATTGATTCCAGGTGACAGCGGCCAAAGAATGCCATTACCGAAGAAAATATTGGAAAAGTAAACAAAACGTGTTCTAGAAGTTCGGCGAATCAAGTTGTGGCAGATAGCCATTGGACCAGCAGCGCCGAGTTACAACTTCGCAGACATCTTTGGACGTCTGTTACGCTAATCGGGGCGACATTTTTTCTCGCATTGTCACTGTGTATGACGTGTGGATGCGGTATTATAATACCGAATTAAAACAGAAGTCTATGCAGTGGATAGAAGAGGAAGAAAAGCCAGCGCGGAAGTTCAAGGTGGGAAGGAAATGGATTGTGAGTTATTCTGTTCATCGACTTTCTTCCTGAGAAAACTACAATTAATTGTATGTCGTAAACTTTAAACACCTAAAAAATATATTAAAGGGGTACGTAAAGTACCATCAAAGTCATATTATGAATTTTTACAGTGTTAAGTAATACTTGGTTGTCGTTTCAAGTTCTCTAAGCATTTATTTAAGCTTTTAAAGTTTATGATATACAACAATACGACACTTACGATATCTTTGTGAATGCCTCCAATGAATGCAGACTAGTATGTCGCATTGTTGACAAAAGTGTGTCTAGTGTTTGTAGAGAAATGTAGAGGGAAACTTACCAAAGGAGTCCTGCTGTTGCAAGACAGCAACTGGCCAAGACGAGCAGTAAAGCATGTTACTCGGGTGTACATGGCGTATGAGTAACTTTCTTAACTGCTAATTTTTCATATAAAAAATCTTTGAGCATTTTCATTTGACCACTCATTATTTCGTATTTATCCATCGATTTTCTTCATCAGTAAATTGATTCTTTATTTAGGCTTTAATACAAATGCAAAAATTTGGCACAGAACCTGTTATTTTTTAAATTTTTCATCTGTTAAAGCTTGATTTTTTTCAAGTTTTCATTAAAAAATAAAAAAAGCTGGAATGATTAATTAATTTGTCTGAAACTATAAGCCTTATCGGAAAGTGATGTATATACGGATTTATTATAGAGAATCTCATTGGTTTTCATTTGCCGTATTTTATATTAAGATTTTTAATTTGGTTCGTAAAATATACGTGATTAAAATGAACCAATTTTTGCTTTAAGCTATTCAGTAACGGTAAATTGCAAATATCTTGGAAATGTATCAATAGAAAAAAAATTAACTCGATTTGCGGAATCACGGAGCAATTCTACATAGGAATTGGATAGTGGCATCCATAGAACATTTTTGCTGTAAACCAGTGATATCAGAAAAGGTATATTTGAGCCACAGGGCGTATGAGTAACACATTTTTTTTGTCGGCTCAAAAAAATCTTACAGAGCGATTCTAACAACCGTATTTCAACTCATCGCCGTCCTTCGCGGTCGGTAGGATAAATTTATCAACTCGTTTGCGAGTTTTATCTACTTTAGTAATATTTCTTTCAAATAAAAAAAAAAACTTTTCTTCTGAGTTATGCAGCACCGAAGCACTATCACATGAAATAAGTACACTAAAGTAAATTAAAACACGTTTAAATACTTGTAAATACGTACAAACTGTAAAACAGCTGATATTGTTATGCCATTGTAATGTGTTGGTAAATAAATATATACACATGCGCATACAGATACGCCGACATTTTAAATGGATAACACGTGTGCTGTTTTGTAGAGAGAAAAGAATAAAAAAAAGCTTGTAAAAACGAGAGAAACGGCGTTGAGTGCAAGAGCGCGCACTAACATACATTTGTGGAAACAATAAGCAAAATTTATAATTTCTCCACCCATCAGTGTTACGCAATCTCAGCAAACCACTGAAAAGCAACAACATTGTTATCCCTCATAACAACAACTTTACAGAATCTGCAGAAATAAAAACAAATACAGACATGCGTATTGAAAAATAGAGAATAGAGGCGGCGAACCATTGAAGGTGAAGGAGTCGGTATACCGCTCCTTCGAAGCAATTGGTTTTGTGGGCGAGAGCGCAAAAATTTAAATGGAACAATTTCAAAAGTTCCATGCTTTCATAAAAAAGGCAAAAGAAGAAGAAGGAAGAGAAGAAAAAACAAAAGTTATAAAGTAGCATTTAAAAAAAAATAACAACAATAGTAAATGGTAATTTTCTAAATCAGCAGTGAGCTTGCTCCGGATTTGAGAAAACGCACGCACATCCTCAGGAAACTCAAAGCATGCACGCACACACGCGCAAACATGTATAATATATGCAGGTACGAATATGTGTGTGTGTATGTAAGTGTGAATGGACATATAAGGTGAGCGGAAGGTGTCTGACAAGGCCAGGAAAGCTATGCAGACAGGAAATTTAGGTGAATGGTTGAGTGATAAGCGGAAAATGCTGAAATGAAAGGTGAAATAAAAATTAATAGAATTGGAAAATAAGTAATTTGTATACAAATTTTAAGGTAACAATTTTCATTTGGGGGCACTAAGAGAATTTTCGTAAATTTTTTAGTGCTATTTTATGTAAAAAAAATTAGTTTGGTCAAATTTATTGGGCATACTAATGAATCAACGAGTACAACGTGATAAGTGACATTTAACTAATGATGAATTCTGATTTCATGAACTACATACTAGCTATATATACACATACAGTCAGCGCCAAAAATATGCATACCTTGATGTTTTGACGATTTATTTATTTACATATATTTTTGCTACCAAATTTTCCTTATCTTTTATAAAAATATAGTTCATATAACGGCAAAAACTTTTTTTTTATTTTACACAGAAAAAATGCAAGAAATTTGCATCGAAATTTTCAACTCGATTTCTAAAAAACATCTTTCAAGTCGCTAAAAGTTACCGCTGATTTTTGAGAATTTTTTTCTCGAGGTTATTGCGCATTTTGTTCAACAAAATCGATTTTTTTATGGAATCAAATGCGCAGCACCCTCAACAAAAAAAATCAACGGTAATTTTTAGCGACGCGAAACACGCCCTTGTTTAGACATCGAACTGAAACGTTGAAAATTTCCATAAAAAGATTCATATGAAATTGAAAAAATGATTATTGTGGCTTTTGCTGGGGAATGAACTATATTTTTATAAAAAAATTAGAAATATTTAGTATGGAAAATGTAAATAAATAAAATTGTTAATATGTCAGGGTATGTATAGTTTTGACGCTGCCTGTATACAAACATTTGAGACATTATTTTTTAAGTTGGCCAGATTTCTTAAAAAAAGATGCCACGTCTCCGATTCGCTTCGAATTTTTTTTTCTTCGGAGATGTGATCTGTAAAAGTTCGAATTTTTCATGACTCTGACCAATCGTGTACTTCTTCAAATCGTTGTGTCTTCGGTTCTACTTAACGTTGTTTTAAAGCTAAAGAAACGAGCTTCACATTTCTAAATATAAAATGGGCATGATTGTCCTAAAGTTAATTTAGCTATTAACAGTTGAACTTTGTGAAGTTTATTTGCATACTGAAGGCCAGTAAATGAGGGATTTAAAATTACACCAACGTAATCCTTGTTTAATTCTCTATAGAAAAACCTCACACACATCACAGGCATCAAATCACATCAGAGTACATCACACCGAATCACATCAGATCACATCACATCACATCACATCACATCACATCACATCACATCAAATCACATCACATCACATCAGAACGCATTACATCACATCACATATCACAATATTACATTACACCACAGCACTGTACATCACATCACACCACATTATTGATGGTAATGTAACGAAGAATACCAAAAGTACATGAAACTGAATCACATCGTATCGTATCAGTGCCATTAAGCAACGTTATACAAAATGGTAATATACTTTTACATAGAATCTCATCCTTCATATCAAATGCCATCACATAACATTGCATCTTGACATTAAACCAGTCGCATATCTTATTACATCATCATTAGATCACTCCACACCACATCACCGCATGCCATAACATCACCGCATGCCTATCATGTTACGTCATGACTCATCACATCACATCCAAATCCCCATTAACCACAACGAAAGTACATCCCGTCGCATTGAATTAAAACGTATACTATAATTTAACCACACAACACATCACCACACTAAGGAATACCGTAAGAATATCACATTGAATCTTATTAGAGTCACTAATATATGAATTTCGGCCCGAACCGACAAACGGTTGTAGTTCCAAATAAGAAGAAGAAGAACATCATATGCATGTATATTACATGTGTATATCTTTGTAACCGCTTGGCACAGTTGTTGACTTTGGCACCGCATACCAAACGGCTGAAAATTTTTAAAATCGGACAATAACCACGCGCACATCCCATATAACGGTAATTTAGATAACTATTAAATCTTCGATAAATTAGTATATACGGAAGCTAATTTATTCAAAATTGATGCTTGCAATAATTCTTTATAAAAAAATACCTTTATTTATGACAAAGTTTTGGGAAATGGGCGTGACACCACCCATGTGTTTTTCGATCATTTTGTACCAAACTCGCCATGGTTATTTTGCTTGCCACATAAAAGCAAAACGTTGAAAATTATTGAAGTCGGATTAAAATTATGCCCAATTTTCATATAACGTTAGATTTCAGAAATGCTTGAAACTTCGATATTTCGAAATTTTAGGACGCTAATTGACTGAAACTTGAATAGAAGTAACATTACTATGGAATTTTGGAAAATGGGCGTGATACCGCCCACATATAATTATATAAAAATTATATAAATTCATAGAAGATGTTTGAAATAGGGGTAAAACCACTTCTGATTAACATGTAGCGGTAGTTGTCGGAAAGGTGAAAAAAACTTTATTTAATAATTGTGCCGGGTATTTAATGTTCGGCTCTGTCCGAACTTAGATTTTTTTACTTGTTTTATTTTTATTTTCTATATTTTTTTTTATATACATATGTTACCGCATAACTTTGGACCACGTGGTCCCATACAAATTTTGTTTAGATCTGATCATTGGATCAAGAAGAATTTAACTGCACTTTTAAATTTTCATATGAGAATTGAAATCGGTTTTGTTTTTTTGCTTAAAAATTACTTGTTTCAACACAGACTAAGGTCCGCAGAATTTCCATTCTGGCTCTACTTCTTATGTCATGGTGCGTTTATTTGGGATAACAAAGTTGCTTGTTGGTACCAATAACATAGGGCAAATACAAAGCACTCCTTAACGTGGCATTTTCATAAATACAGCAAAAGTGGCTCAGCAAATGCAAATATTCGTAGGCCAACAATAACCAGTAACAACAAAAGCTAGCAAGCCACTCAAAGTTCACGCAAATACTTGTGAATGCAATGGAAATGAAACAAAGCTCTTTAAAGCAATTGAGTATTAAGCTGTCAGCTGCAGGCAATTGTGGGTGGCAAAATATGGGAGTTGTGAGTAATTTATTGTAAGTTAATGTTTTGGTATGTAGAGTTTGTGTCCGAAATATGTTCGTCCAACAGCTGAGTGGTGTTAAAAAATGCAACATACATACTTATATACGCAGTGATAATTGATGGGGGATTAATAATACTTTCAGTTTGAGAGTTAGAGAGGTTTTATGTGGTAGTGTGTGTGTGTTTGAGGCGGAAAATATGTATGTATTTGAAACTAAGGAAGAATTACGATTGGTAATAAAATGCATGTATGGAGAATAAATAAAAGCCATAGCTACATATCGTCGTTTAAACGTGCAAAACCGCGTATCAACAAAATGCAAAACCGCGTATATGAAGTTGTAGAAATTATTTTCTATAGCGTAAAAACACTCATATTTCAAAATGGTTATCTTTTTTTATAAAGTAATCGCATATCTGCCTAGTATATTTCAGGACGAATGGATAAGGATTGAGCCAAGAGCTTGTGTGAGCAAATCCAATTTTTGGCAGCCAATGACAGTTACGCGGTTTTGTACTTTAAACGACGATATAATTAAATTTGGTCTTTATTTTATTTTTGGTATAGTTTGTGTAATTGAGCCGCAACATGTAGTCCAGTATCTAGATACATATCTCATCACTGTTCGGTCATAATCCATATTTAAAACACAAAATTAGTGGAAGTATCTATCCTTTGCAAATCTAAATGCAGTCCTTTATACTTGTCCGCTAAATCGGCTCCATTTAAAATGCATCTGCCATCGCAATCCAATATTAACCTCACTCTTACTTAAGGCCGGCTATTAAATGTCTGGTGGAAACTAGCTCCAGGATACTCACAGTTATCATGAAAAAGACGCGCCCAGAATAGATTCTTGACTTCAGAATCAACTTAGAGGTTTTCGACTCTTAAAGTTTTGCACCAGCTTGACCGAGCTCTGTCCGGAGTCATTATGCCTTTTAAAGTTTTCAAGATTTGGATAGCTTTAAAATAATATTTTGAAAATAAAAAAAGGTTTGATTTCGATATCTGTTAAGTAAACTTCTTACTCCAAAATATGTACTGTGTATACCTAAAATAAATTCCTGATTGAAATTAACAAAATAAAAACGTTTATTGCATAGAAGCGTGGCAGCTCTGATGGAAAATATTTTTTGCCCAAAGTTCTCAACAATTGATTATCCATATTGCGATGTTTTCGATAAATTGTGTAGAATCGAAAATAAGTGGCAAACTTACACTAGTATCCTAAGAATACCATTTTGTATATAGGGAAAGCATTGCTTAAGAACCTTCTCTTTGTACCACCATGAATAGTATTATTTTACCTTTTATCTAAACGAAAATTAAAATTAAATAAACATGCGCTTCAAAATAGCTTATCAAAAATATTTTTGAATTAGAGATCTTTAAAATACCCTCCAATGGATGCCCATATTATGATATTTTAATTAATTTTTAACTAATTTCGAATAGGTGGCAACCTTATACAAAAGAAATTAATACCTACCATTATGGCTGAGGGGTTAGAGGAGCGTACAATAACATGTCATAATCAAATAGGTACTTACTTAGTAGGCAAAAGTCGAAAAATCATCGAGCGAGAGCCAATTCTGATCGACTTGAGGGGACTGAACTCCATTCAAAAAAGTCGAGTTTTTCAGCGAGAAGTAGATTTTTGACTAAACTGTGACAGTCGACTTTTCCATCCCTATCCTAGCGTTAATTACACTTGATCTCAAATTTTAGTTTAGTTTTTGTTCTCCAGACGCCACTATCCAATTTGTATGTAGAATTGCACGGTGATTACGAAAATAGAGTTAATTTTTTTTCTATGGATACGTTTTCGAGATATTTGCAATTTACCGTTATTCAGCATAAAAGAAAATAAAAAATGGTACACATGATAGAAATGAAACTTCTTAAAAAAGGTGTGAGTACCAGGTACCTACTCACGAAATTGGATGTCTAAACATATGTTAACGGTTCGGCAAACCATTAGGCGATCGAGTTACATATATAAGTTTGGTTAGAAATCAAACAATAATTTCATTTCATCTTATTAATTTTCTGATATACATATACATATACATATACATATTTATTTATTCATTTTCCGGTAACATCACCTTATATGAATTCGCACTTCTAGCATCCATAGGACCGGGTTGTAATGGAAGTAATTGTATGTTTAACAAATAAATGAAAATGTTTATAATGCATTCAATAGATCCTTACGAATTCGCCATTACCAAGGTACTAAGTAACGTAGGCACTTTTGTTTGCAAAATGCATTTATTTAAGTTAAAAGAAGACAAATTCCTTTGTTCGGCATTTATTCTTACTTGCTTTCTACCTTCCAAGGCGAATTCATATATTCTTATCACGAATTCATATATTCATGTGGTAGCAAGAGTATAAAAACATAAAATTACCTTATCAATTATAAGCACAAGTATCACATGTCTGCGTAGTCCAATTCACGAAATCATTTCATCGA